>NC_133320.1:22541851-22813657 GCF_012295235.1 Primulina huaijiensis
TATATATATAACATTGAATATATGATATTATTATATGATATTTGAATATCAAATATTTTAAATCTTGTACAAAAAATAAGATTTTGAGAATAAAGTTGAAACAACATTATTAACATCAACATTTCTACACATATTTGTGTATTAAAAAATCATATATTAGTATCAGATCTAAAACAGTTGATACTCGGATATTATATATCAATACTATATTTCAATGTTTTGTATTTGTTTTTATCCGAAAAGACAAATATGTCATTGATACCAATATTTGTTATGCATGTTTGAGTGTTCGAAAATTATATGTTGGTATCAGATCTCAAACGGTTGCTACTCATATATCGTATATTAGTAATGTATTTTTAACATTTTGTATCATTTTCATCCGAGAAAATACATGTGGACTCAGGGAATGCAAATACATTTTGTTGTGGATTAGAAATTACAAACAAATAAATTTTATGGCAAATATAATAAATTTAAATTTGAGCGTGGGGATTTAAATCAAATTTAGCCATATATATTATCATTGTAGATTGAAAATTAAATTACAAATATATCATAATTCTTCAAAAATTTTGCCCCACTCGCGTAATTATTTATTTATTGAACTCGCATATGAATTTTTTAAAAAGTCAGTACATATTAATTTTACCATTCAAAAATTTCCAAACGAACAACTTCAACGAATTCAGCGGTGGAGATTGTAAATTTCTAGAAATCCATAACAGAGTCTAACAACAGCGACCTCCGGCCTCTTTCTAATCCGGGCTAAAACCCCTGAAATACGGGTATTTCTGACTCATTATTAGACAATCACTTATTCATAAACTTAAAAAAATATCGCTTAACCAAAAGGAAAGTCGAAAATGTATTATATTTTTATTTATAAAAAACTCTATTTGAACAATTATTTTTAAAACATTTTTTTATAAATATATATTTTTTAAAAATGTTTTAAAAGTTTTTTAAAAAACAAACATGTGGTTGAACAATTATTCTATAAAAAAAGTTTTTACAGTTAAAAAGTAATATATTTTATTTTTATTATTCTAAAATATTAAAAAATATATTTCAGTTTTTCTTTAAAAACTATAATTAGAAAACATTTTTTAAATATTTTTCAAAAAGAGTTTTTATAAAATATCATCCAAACATACGCTTAAAATTTTTTTAATTTATAAAATCCTAAAAATATTTTTAAAGTACTTGTTCAATCTAAGGAATAAACTAGTAAACTATTGGAATTTTTATGTCGTTTTTTTTATATACGAGCTGTACACTTTGTCTCACTTTAATAAAATTTCCCGTAAATTAGAGAAAATCAAGTGATCATCCATTCATCCATATAATTATTAATTAACGCTGAAAATTTTATATTAACTAATTTTTAATTGATTTGATAAAATATTATTTGAAATTATAATTATAATTTTATTATTTAACTTTATTTATAATTTTTTTTATTTTCTTAAATAATCTTTTAAATGTTTAATATTATATATATTTATTGTTAATTTAAAAATAATAAAATCATCGTATTTTTCAACTATATAAACAGCCGCAAGGATACTGGTAGTATATTTATCTTTGGAAGTTCTGTAATCGTTGAATGAATTTCCCCGTTCCGATCACAACATCTTGGGTTCGGATCCATCACACACAGCCTACGAGCTCCGCCGCCACTTCACCGCGTGCGGCTGCAACTTCACCTTTTCTTCGAGGTCAGTAAAATGAGAATTCTGGCGTCAAAGATTTTTTTACCGCTTTTGTTTTTGTTTTTGTTTTTTTGTTTTTTCATTGAATTTGCGGTTAAATTGGGTTTGAACTTTGTTCCTTAATCAGATACTAACGTGAAGTTCTCATTTTTTTTAAAAAAAAAAAAATCAATGTTTTAATGTCAATATGTGAAACCTAGTTTTACTTAATCACTAATGGATTTGGGGGATATCTGTAAAGGATTAAAGGTTTCTTCCACGTGATAAACTATTGTATTTCTTACTGGCTTAAACTGTCTAGGATTTTGGTTTAAACTGGAATCTAATTGGGAATATCCAGGTTGCTGTTGGGCGTTGAAGTTGTTGGCAGTGATTTTGTTCTCTTTACTTAAAATAATCCAATTTGGAGAGTATGGATGATTTTTTTTGCTAATATAAGATGATATGTTTTGCTCCAAGGACCTTGCCATTTTGTATCAGTGTCGGCTTTAATGTTTCTTGAGGCTAATTTTTTATTTTCCGAAAAATATACATATAATTTTATTCATATTTTGGAGGTGGTTGATTCTCCTGCATTCGGACCTCTCTGCCCACCCCTACTTGCTACGGACATCTGAATTCAATAGTCTATGGGTGTTTTCCTGAGTTGTTTGAAGTTTTTTTTTCATATCGTTTCTTTTGTCAATATAAAACAACCTTACTGTGAAATTCTATTTTTTATATGCTTCAGCTTATTGGTTATCATGTATGTTCACAAATTACTTTTCCTTGATTTTATCTTTTGAAAATTCCGAGGACGCAGCTTTTGCATTAGTTAAGTGCATTTATTAATGAAGTGAAGAGATCAATTTTTTAGGATCTTCTTTGTCATGGATTCATTGGAGTATATGAGAAATGTTTTGAAACAAGATATTGATGATGATGTGGAGGTGGATATTGATAAGGTGAGGGATGCTGATGACTGGAATGGCGAAGATGTAAGAAAGCACAGGTCGGGCAAGTCGAGGAAAATAGGGAGTGTTGAAGGAGTCGATGGCTTTGATAGTAGTGGAATAAGAATAAGTACATCTGACAGACATGAAAGTCGAAAGAGAATGGGTGGCTCAGTCAGAGGTGATAGTGATCAGGATGAATGTGAAAGGAAGCATTCACACTCAAAGCAGACGAAGAAAATACCAGAAGAGAATACATTGCACAGATTGAGCACTTGGTATCAAGATGGAGAAGTAGAACATAAGCTTGAGGGCAGGGACATGTCTGGAAGCAAAGGATATAGAAGAGCTGAAGAAAGTGAGAGAGGAAAATCAACTACTAAGCACTCTGAGCATGAATTTGATTTGGGTGAGGTGGCAGATAAAGATTCAAAATATTCACAGAGAACGGATAGTGACAGAGAGAAGGGTTACGGGTATGTTGAACGTGGAAGGCGTTCTCAGAGTAGATGGGATGAATCTGACGCTGTTGTTAAGGCCAATAACCTTGTAGAAAGAGTCGATGTCGGAAGTGGAAAGTTTTCTGATTGTAAACTTGGAAGCATGGGTGAAAGAGAAAGTGATAATTTGGAAATTGAATCGACTGATAAGAAAATCAGAGATATGAATTCAATTAATGATGAATTTATCGAGTCTCGTGATGGAGAAGAGAGAAGAGTTAGTTTAGAAAGGAGTAAAGAAAGATCAAGTGAAGAGAGATTTGAGGAGTATAGACTGCAAATAAATCACATTGGTGGAGATAGAGTTTATGATAGTGAAAGGTCTTTAGATAAAGGTGAAGATGTTAAGATGGCAATGAGAGACACCACTAGGAGAGATATAGAGGGCTCCAATATGTCCAGGACTCCCGAGAAGATGGGGCGGCATCAGTTCGAGTCAGGTAATTTTGAGTCAGATTATGAAAGAAGTGGTGTTTTTAAGAGGAAGGAACAAGTAAAAAATGGGTCATGGGATGAAAAAGCAAAATCAAGAGATGATAGTTGGGTTGACAAAAACAGGAACCGCCAGAACTTCAAAGGTGCTTCAAAAAGAAGGCAAGACAAGGAAACTGGAGATAGTGGAACCGGCTATGGTAACAGCAGAGAGTGGGAATTGCCAAGGCGGGGTTGTGAGTGGACTGATGGTGAATATGGTCGTTCTGGTGGTAGAAAAGATGGAAGCAGGACTGAAGCCGTGAAAACCTCATCTAAGTATGGAATATCAAATGAGAATTATGATGTAATTGAAATCCGTACCAAACCATTTGATCATGGAGTAGATGATTCGAGTTCAACCTTTGCCCAAAACCGTGAGATTGTTCAACAATCTCACGCAAAACTAGCATCTGATATTGATCATAGATCTGTACAATCTGGTGAAGAGTCTAAAGATAAAATCATGGATGGTTGTCTAGCAATGCAGGATCATAATTCATGGAGGGATGACACTGAATTTCGGTCAGATAAATTTGGCGGTCAGAATAGTGTTTCGTCCAATCGTGGCGATGGTGGCCAAGGTTATAGCATTGATTCTGTACCTCCACATGCTAATCAAGAGAATGGTTTCTTTAATAGAAGTACTTCACAAGGTTTTAGGGGAAATAGAATTGGGAGAGCCGGAAGGGGTAGGCCTACTGGAAGAGACAGCCAACAGTTTGGTTTTCCAATACCCCTGGTGGGATCACCTTTTGGACAACTTGGAATTCCACCTCATGGGCCAATTCAATCTTTAGCTCCCAACATGTCTCCTGCTCCAGGTCCTCCAATATCTCCTGGAGTTTTTATTCCGCCGTTTCAGCCTGCTCCCATTATATGGCCGGGAGCTAGGGGTGTTGAGATGAATATGCTACCTGTTCAACCAGGTTTTCCACCTATTCCTTCTGGGCCGCTGGTGCATCGATTTCCCCCTAATGTAGGAAATCCACAGAATAGTTCTCCGGTTTTCAATTCTTTGGGGCCTGGAAAAGGAACACCTCCTAGTATGCCTGGCCCAAATTTTAATGCCATTGCTCCAATGGTTCGTGGGCAGCTGCAGGATAAATCATCTGGAGGATGGCTTCCTAGTAGATCTGATGGACCACCTGGTAGAGCTCCCTCCAGAGGGGAGCAGAATGATTACTCTCAAAACTTTGTTGACACTGGCATGCGGCCTCAGAATTATATAAGAGAGCTGGAACTCACTAGTGTCGTGGAAGATTATCCAAAGCTTCGAGATCTTATCCAGAGAAAGGACGAAATTGTTGCAAAATCTGCTTCACATCCAATGTACTACAAGTGCGACCTGCGAGAGCAGGTGCTCTCTCAGGAGTTCTTTGGAACCAAGTTTGATGTCATTCTTGTAGACCCACCCTGGGAGGAATATGTTCATCGAGCTCCTGGCGTCACTGAACATATGGAATACTGGACGTTTGAAGAAATAATGAATCTAAAAATTGAGGTATTTTCCTTTACTCTGTATTATGTATGTGAAGGCTCCATTTAAATTCACTGATTAAAAATAGACCGCTGCTTCTGTTTTGGTCTTATTCATGTGAAGAATTTCCAGTCTCCACGCATTCTGTGTCACTTGATAGATTTTGATTTTCATTCTCCTTTTCATAATATGTTCATAGGCAATCGCTGACACCCCATCTTTCATCTTCCTATGGGTTGGCGCCGGTGTTGGGCTAGAGCAAGGTCGCCAATGTCTTAAAAAGGTGAAGTCAGCTCATATCTGTTGTCTTTGTTTTTGTCTCTTGCTTCCTTTCGGTCGCAATGATCCATTTCCTCTCCATTCCAAAATTTGTGTAATTAACTCTCAGTATCTGCTTTTGTATATTTAGTGGGGATTTCGCAGATGTGAAGATATATGTTGGGTGAAGACTAACAAAACTAATGCAACTCCTGGCTTACGTCATGATTCTCATACTTTAGTTCAGCGATCAAAGGTTAGGCTGAAATGAGTTATGTCGTGAAAACTGTTGTGTTCTGATATAGATCACGATGCTTCCTTGGCTCCATTTTGGGTTGTATGTGCTTTTATGTGTATAAATAGGTGCTATTATTGTATTTCTATGTCCTGAAGGACCTGAATAGTGTTTTTTTTTATTTTTTTTATGTTATTGTGATGAAGGAACATTGCCTGATGGGCATAAAAGGGACTGTACGTCGCAGTACAGATGGTCATATTATCCATGCCAACATTGATACAGATGTAATAATTGCGGAGGAGCCTCCTTATGGTAAGGGTGATCTTGTATTTCGATAAGCTTGTTCTACCACAGCTTCCTGGTAATAGTAATATCTCACTTGTGGTAGTCTCTTCTGGAAATTACCCTCTCTTTGTAGTTCCTTTTCTCTTGAGTTAGGTGTTGGCAGTTGTGATTTGTTTGCACAATTGCGAGATGTGTTTTATCTTATAGCAGTATAGATTGTCATCACCATTTTCGTTCTGTATAATGTTTGTTTACCATGGAGTTGTTATGATGAATCATGCCATGAGATTATTTGTTTACCTTCCTCTTCCAGCTTTTCTCATAACTGGTGCTTGCATGAATGAACGATGCCATAGAAAATTTTATAACTTCCAGCCTTTTGGCTCTAGAGAATGGTAGACATTTCTTTCCCTTGTTCTTGTAATCAACTGATAGCTTGATTTTTAGCACTATTTTTATTCTGTAACACGCACGAACACATGTTCCATTCTTTGAGATGCTCTAATATAGTGGAGATTTAAGAAGGATGTGATTGAGGCCGAGTGTGGGTCGGTGGTCTTTTGTCCTCATGTGGATGCACACACTTTAGCTACTCCAATTTAAAGATCAATATATCATCATCGTCCTGTGTATTCGCTTCTGCTAGGTACCCCTGTAATTTATAATGTAAAATTTCTGGATGTGTTCAATGAATTACCTTCTGTTGTGGCAGCCTTCGGTGCTGTATCACCTGGCCATTTTCTGTTCAAATTGTGTTTTAATGTAAGTCTTCATGCTGCTTTTTTCATTTTTTCGGTTTGCACAAATTTATGCGATAAAATGGTTTGAGAGTGCCAAAGGCATATTTACACGTGTTGATAGGGCAATAGAATGGTACGATAATGAATTGCAACATAATTCTGCTGCAACTTATTTATATGTGAAGTATCCCCCTACCGTTACCACTACCCACTCCATGCCTTGATTACTCTACGGATATTTAATAAAGTTTTCTTTTCTTGGTTTCATTGCTGTTGGTGGCATTGCTGGTTTTATATGCAATGAATTTGTAGGTTCAACTGCAAAGCCTGAGGATATGTACCGTATCATAGAGCATTTTGCCCTTGGACGAAGAAGGGTGGAGCTTTTCGGAGAAGACCATAACATACGTTCTGGTTGGTTAACAGTCGGCAAAGGATTATCCTCGTCAAATTTCCATTCCGAGGTATGTTTGGACTATATTTTGAGCCACACGAATACATTTTTGGCTCCACCCTTTGCGCCTTCAATGAAACTAAAGAGTAAGAGGCTGAGTTTGTTTGCGCTTCTGATCTAAGATTCGCTTCTCAAAGTTCAGTAGTTGTTAATACAGAATTGATTTTGATATATTTGTCTCTTATGATTTCCAAATAATCGATCCCTATAATATACAGGTGTAGAGTAAACATAAATCTAAAAAATAAAAAAATAGTATACAACACCATAAAATTCGAAAACAACAACCATCATTCTACTTAAATAGTTTTTTCAATTAATTATCAAGAAATCTTGTGAAATCATCTTTAAAGATTTCTTGATAATTAATTGACCAAGAGTATTTTACCACAAAGTTTTTAATGTTAATAAAATTCGAAAACAACAACCACCATTAAATATTCTTGTTACAATTCTTATGGTTGGATCTTGTGGGTTCAATGTATGTTCTATACGGTATTTGCCCGACTGGAACCAACAACAAACTGATATCTCTAGTTTTGTATGGCATGACGAGTCCTTTTTGTCTGTAGTGTTTTTTACTAGCTTGTATTTGGACAGCCTCATAAGCTTAGCGGTGGGTGGCAAAATTAGTGTGTTAGGAAGCTGGAGGACAAGGTTCAATCTTTAAAAACAACACGAGATCTGAAAATTTCCTGTCCGTGTCTGCTTATGCTAGTGCGGTTGGTCTTTTATTGCTGACTTACCGACTGATGTACATTTCAGGCATACACCAGGAATTTTGCTGACAAGGACGGAAAAGTTTGGGTTGGTGTCGGAGGAAGGAACCCTCCACCAGAGGCATCACACCTTATCCAAACAACCCCTGAAATCGAGTCTCTCCGGCCGAAGTCACCAATGAAGAACCAACAGCAGCAACAACAATCCGTGTCCATTTCCTTGACCACCACGAATCCCGGCAACAGAAGGCCTACTGTAAATTCACCGCAAAATCATATTGCAAATCAAGAAACCTACAGTAGCTCGAACATCATGTCTCCTGCTCCACGGAATTCGACTACGGAGATGTTTAGAGGACGAGAAAGTGGTCATTTCCCTCCAGATGATGGGATGTTTGATATTTATGGATATAATGCATCGTATGGCGCGGGGCGTGGAGATGTTTTTGATTTTGAGTCACATCGTGGAATGAATATGATGTAGCTCATATGTAATCATTATTTCTTCGTGACATTTTTTTTATAGCATTATTTACTCTTTACATTATTTATTCAATATATCTGCTCTTTACATTTTTTCCCACAGTTACGGTCACGTAGTACTCTATCCACATATATNATTTTCCGATTATATTTTGATTCAAAACCTACTTATAATAAAAGTCACTGACTAGAAAAAAAAGAAAAAAAAATCCTCATCTTTTAATTTTAATTTTCCAAATGCGTTAACATAATCAGTATCAAATTAATATTTGTTACCCAAGTGTATTATTATGCTCTTTTTTTTTCCTCATAATTGATCATACCCAATGTTATTAGCCCGTTGCTCTGATTTTTGTCAACTTTTATAAAAGATTAACTCTGCATCAATTTGCTTCTATATTCCCTTGGCCAGTATCATATTTCCCCCAAAAAAAAAATCAGCGAGGGGTGCAACCTTTTCTTGAGAAAAAGAATGAAACTGAAATTTTGCTTATAAATTTCAAAAATAAATAAATATAATATACTCTTCAATTTGTTATTGACATTATACTGTAAACCTTACTTTTTGAATATATATTATATGATTATCAGTTTTAGTCTTGTAATCCAATACCAATTTTACTAATCTTTCCTGATTATCAGTTTTAGTCTTATAAATTCTGTCAAGATGTTGTCAAATAATTTCTAAAAGTCAATGGAAGAATTTTTTTTTAATTATGGTTACATATTTAACATGATTATGTCAAAATTTGTTGAATAAAGTTATAATTGGATTTGTATTTTGCGAATGCAAGTGCAATCATATTACCTTACCTTTCTTCTTTTTGTTTGCATTTCTTTGAAATTATATACATGTTTACCTTTCTTAGTGTAAATAGGATTGAAGTAATATGCAAAGGTTAATGCATTTTGACCTCTTTAGTTTTGAAATTATGTTAAAATCCCACAATGTGAACATCTGGTTAAAAACACCCTATATTTTTCAAAATATATTTTCTCTAATCCATGTTATATTTATTGTTGCCAAAACTAGAACGACATGGAATTCGCAGTGTGAATTCTATCGTACGAATACGAGAAATTTGAACCTTTCGACGGATGAAAATGGTAAAAATACCTTCAAACAATATTATGCAATGAGGGTATTATTCTCCTTTAGGAAAGATTTTGAAAATTGATCTTGGTCAAACAAATTTTTTTTTTAAAAAAAATAAGATTACACTTGAGATTCTTAGTTTTCAAAAAAAAAAAAAAGTTTGACTAAATTTATTTTGATAACTATCCTCTTTTGAAGCTCATAAAAATTGTATTTAAACTTTGAAAACATGGAGGGTTTTTGTAAATTATTTTCATTTTTTCATGGAGTAGTTTGTTTAATTTTACTTGAGTAGGGGTCAAAATTGCAATTTCCCCACATCATTAACTCTATATAATAACAACTTCGACCATTTTTGTGGTGGACGCAATAATGAAGACCTTGTTACTTCTTTTCCTATGCATAACATCAAATATTTTCCAATCAAATGCCTCAGAAAAGAAAATGTGTTTTCTTGGATCTAAAGTTCATGTTTATGTTGCTAATAATCTCGGCCCAAATTCTGAACCACTCATTGCTCATTGTGCATCCAAAGATGACGATTTTGGAAATACAACGATATATGCAAATAACAACTTTCATTTTCATTTCTGCACTACTCCTTTCGAAGAAACTTTATTCTTCTGTCATCTGTGGTGGGGTTCGAAGCAACGTGCATTTGAAGTTTTCAATATTAATCACAATAGATGTCCTTTAGATGATTGTTACTGGGAAGCGAAAGAAGACGGTATTTACTTTTCTAAATATTATCCTAATGTAGTCCTCACAAAATTATATAATTGGCAATGATAGAAGTGATAATTGATCTCTCCTAGTTGTGCAAGTGCAAGTGAAATTAAAGTTTGATTGTGTATATATAGAAAGAAGGTTTCTTTATTATAACTTGGGATAGGGTGTGTATAGAAGACATTTTGACATTTTGATTGTGTACTATGTCAAAATTCGATTATTCTTCATGTGCGAAGTTAAGATGAACGGAAACAACTTAGATATTGTCTGACTTTGTTCAAAAACTAAACCAGTAAAATAAATCGAGGCTTGTACGAAGTACAACGTCTTCAAACAGATTCTTCCCCTCCGATATATACTTCGAAGATCAAGTTGTACTACTGTTTCTCATGATACAACGGAACAACAAGAAGTAACCTAACATTAAAGTATTACGACGGAGAACTGAATAAGTACATGATCTTTGATGGGAAATTTTGGCAAATCGGGTTCGAGATTCGACGCCTTCGAGTCGCCTATATTTACAATAAAAAAATAATATTTTTTTATATGTGATTCAAATAAAATATATATTACAAAATTGACTCGTAAAATCATCATATATGAGTTTTTATTTAAAACATAATAGAGGAATTAAAATGCATATCTCAAATGTCGAGCCTTAAAGTCTGTTGAGAAGTCAATTCAAAACGGAAACGATCAATTGTTATTATAGATTAAGGGAGACCAATGAAAACTGTTTTGGTATTTCAAATGATTTTTTTAATTTTATCCTTTAAATTACAAGTGAAAATTAAATTCCATTTATATCATAAAATTAAGACTATTCTGCTAAATAAAAAATACAAAAAATGTCTATACTTTTTTTAAAACTTATTTTGATAATCAAAAATATTTTCTACAATAATATATTATATAATGTAAATCATTACGTGTACATAATCACAAGTATATATAAACGAACACACATTCTAAATGATATCTATTAATAGAGAAAGACTCTCATTATTCAATGTACACTATCAATTTTCTTACTTAAGCTCTCTAACTTTCAAAAAAAAAATATTCGAATTGTTTTCTGACTTTGCGACGGAACTTTTACGCCGAGCAACCCTCAACGTCTCTGACGTTTGTTTGTGACGTAAGTGACAACCCACAACATTTGTTGTTTATTGGATATTCGGATCCGTTTACGAGTCAATCAAATCTTTCTACGTTTTGTGTACGTAAGCAACCTTGCAGTCACATTCTTTTGTACATCAAAATTTATGGATACATTTTTACCAATATATTGTCAAAACTCGTTGAGTAAAATTAATTTTTTGTTTTTCTTTGAAATTATATATATATATATATATTCACCTTTATTTGTAATAAAATAATATTACACTTTCTTCCTTTTTTTTTGTTTGTTTTTTCTTTGAAATTATATATATATTCACCTTTATTTGTAATAAAATAATATTGAAGTGATATATACGCATGGGTCCAAAATAGAAAATAAAAAGCAACAATTTTTTCTGACAAATAATATATTAATTGGGGGCCAAAATTAAAATGGCACGGTCAAAAATTCTCTTTTAGATTTTACTTTCTCAAATTTTAACCTTTGGATAGGGATCAAATTGCAATTTACCCACATTATTAACTCCAGATAATTACAATTTTGAGCATTTTGTTGTAGAAACAATGTATACCACCACAAAGAAGACCTCGCTATTTCTTTTCCTATGCATAACTTGTAATATTTTCCAATAAAATTCCATGGAAGAAAGAAATTATTATGTTCCACGTTTTCTACCTCATTATAGAAATAATTCTGAATAGAAACTAATGATTCTCTCAAAGAAATGAGCGCGATTTGGAAGATCAGGAACTTGTTCTTAAGACATATAGAATATGAGTTCATATAGAACTCCTTCTGTTTGAGCACATTTTAACTTGTTGTAGCTGAAAGTCGTATAGAAACTTGAAGCTCAAAGCGCGACTCTGCCGCGGTGGAGTGTATCTCCAAGGCCTGGTTGTGATCATTAAAACGTGAAAAACTCCCCACTGGCTGCCCGTGGGGAGGAAGTGAAGAAGGGATATTCTCGAAGACCTTGCTGGGAAAAAGACTCGATGGTTAAAAAGGTCCTGTCTTTATCAAGGCCTGGTTGTGTCCATTGATCTTTTATCATTGTCTTAAAAGAAGATGATGCGATAACGTGACAAGTAATTTACAAAATGCGAGAGGCCAAAATCCATTAACAAAAACTCATACCATACTTCCTAGTTCCACAAACATCATATTTTTAGCCAGCAAAACCAAAGGACCTCGGCTAAATCGATAGCGAAGCTAATAATGAAAATAGAAGCTGTCGGGTAGCTTAGTTTTTATTTAAGATAGGTACATCACAAAATTTCTGTAAGACCAGAACTATTCGGAAAATTGTAGCAAAGACAGCAAAATAAAAGTAGAACTTTCCTACTATTGAGGACATGTATTTTGCGATCAGGGACGGATTTAGGCGACTGGAAGAGCATGTGGTGTCCTGTGAAATGTCAGCTCAAGCTTTGGATTATTTTAGAGAGTGCAGAGTATGATCCAAATGCCGACGATACGATGCCTACACAGATGACTAATATACACATGGATCCCTGTAAAACAAAGGAATTGCAAGAAAAATGTTTGGTTAACTAAGAGCTAAAAATTGTTCATTTGGCAGGAAAAACATATCAAATTTACACGGGGTTGTTCCATTAATTTCATTATTGTATTTGGCTCTGATAATTGTGTAAACGAAGGAGACAAAGATTTTTACCTGAAAGAAGTTTATTTTCCCCCTTAAGATGCTCAAATAGCAAGCACACGGGAGAATCAAGGTCTGCAACATGAGTTCAAAAGTAATGAGGACCAATTTCGCACAGCGGTAGAGCAGTTCCTTTCAGGGACTTAAGTTGTTATACTAAGACCAGAACTTACAACTAGCATTGTGAATAAAGAACCAATCAACGCCATCACCAAACCTGCGTCATAGAAAAGATGCACAACAATGACAGGGCACAAGAAATGGCCTAGTATGTGAAATAAAGATCGTTTTTCTCTAAATCCGAGAAAACCATAGTAATGAAAAGTGAGAACATACCAAAGAAGGGTATGCTAAGGCCCACGATCAAAGTAGATATCACCAGTGCTGTTCTTATGATGATTGAATACATATAAGATTTTGTGCGGCTTGATGGGATCAATTCCTCGAGACTCATTGCCACGGGAGACATGGTTAATGCATATGTGATCATAGTTAAGGTATAAACGAACCAGGAAAGTCGAAACTAAATGATGTAAAACCCCATCTGAACCTAAAATCAAATTAAATGCTCCTGAAATCTCTTGCAGCTACAAAATATTTTTGAAATAGAGGGTCATTAGATGAAGCAGTACTGTGGATTAATCGAGCTATTCAATCAAGAAAGGATATTTTGTGAACGGATTGACCACCTGCAATAATCACAGATACAGATAAAAGTTTATTACAATGAGATGTATTGTGTATTTATTACAAGAAAAGACTAACATGAGTGTACAAACCGTAGTCCACACAGCAATTTTAGACGCGACTAAATCTTGAGGCATGTTGAGGGTGAACTGCGATTGTGTCGATTCTCCAAACATTGTGTATCCCAAAACAGCAACTCCAGCATACAGCACAGTACATAGCCCAAAGCTGCATTGGTAACCGACTCAAGAGTTCAAGAAAGCGAATACTCAAAAGACATCATATTCTATAACACACACTCAAGCAACACTGTATGGAATTTAGAAAATATATATCCAGTAAAGTGCAGGTTTTAAATTTTGAAGTTTTTCTCTTTACCTCATTAAGAGGACGTATGGGTACTGACTGGGTTTTGCCATCGATGTATAAATATTGGGGAAAACAGCATGTCCTGAGTAGCAATAACCGTAGAGACCAATAGCAACAGGAAGAGTTGAAAGGTTTAGCACTGTCCCTTTCGTCTGAAAGCCAACTTGATCTACTAAGCCAGCCCAGAACAAGCAAGCCACCACCAAGATTGATGCAATAACTCCTCCAGCTGATCAAAATCAAAGGAAAAACAAAAGAAGCAAATATTGTTAGGGTTATGGAGATCATATTAGCCTACAGTATGTATAAAAATCTTTAACTTTTCGATTTGCATTGAAATTAGTATATCTTTTGGTCATTTGATCAAAATTGTCAGATTCAAAATCTTCAAAAAGCTCTTCTAGTAAGAGCTAAAAATGTGACAAATATAAGGAAATATTGATGCTCACCAGATATGTAGCTAAGAACACTGAGGTCCCTTAACCAAACGGTAGGAAGAACGGCCAAGGCGGTAATCAATGCGAAAAGATGGTGAGAGTTTAATTCAAGTATCCCAATGTGCAAATGTGCGTTTGGAAATAAAGATGACAAATTGTCACTCTCCAAAATAATATACTCCACGCAACAGGCCTGTAAAGAATACATTTAAAAAAAAAACATTTGGATCATGCAAGATCGTTGATGCAAACCGTGTCTGAAGCATACAACACAGGAATGTCACATATTTCACCGAGTTTCCAGAATACTCACATATAATTCCACGTATAAAATAATCTGCATCCAAGAAAGAAAATCAACATCTGAAATTAATTAACCCATCCTTTTTTCCTTAATGAAAACAGTTATGTCATAGAACATATGTGCTGAATAATCATATCTATATAGACTATATTGTGTTATTTGACTAGCAATTACGAAGTTAGATTGGAGAGAGAGAATACTGAATCAGCAAGACTCACAGAAATGACTACACGTCCGACAGAACCAAAGGCTGCCTGGCCAATGTCGGGGTAAGTTTCAAGCCCAGGTTCACTGTCCAAACAGTACCTTAAAAGAATCCCCGTGTAGTAAGAGAGAATAGCGAAGATAAACAATATAGACAACCCAGCCCATCCACCTTCTTTGACAGCATAAGGAGTAGATAGGATTCCAACTCCACATAGCACATTCATTCCTGCATACAACCGTCACAAACAAATCATTTCGTTTTTATAGAGTGAAGGATCGGTTGGTCTTAAATTGTTACGTAAAGTTCAGGTATCCTACCGTTCAACACTGCTTGGCCATATGAACATTGGCGGGAAATGGGAAGGTCGTGTGAAACCCCGGATTTTCCGGCAACTGTCACACTAGGCTTTCTTGAGGGTAGAGGAGGCCTTTCGTGAGGTTTCTCATCTTCTACGGAAGGTATAAGAGGCTTAGTCAGAGATGGCAATATTTCGGGAGTATGTCTCCTTGTGAGAGTCGAAGAGAGAAAGGAGCTGCCTATATGTCCCAATGATGGTGTCCCAAGTAAATTTAGACTTGGAGACTGGACACTACTGTATAAATCGATGGATTGCCTGTGCAGAGTATTTTCAGTGGATTTAGTGAGTATGAAACGAATACATAAAAGAAACATCACAAATAATTTGACCTTATATTGATGATATAATCCATGCACTATATCTTCATCCTAATACAAAGATTTTACAATTATCTACTCGAACTTGACTGGTAAATTAATCATATGACATCATTTCCTCGCTAAATTACTCCAAAATTCAAGAAACCGCGCTTGCATCGTCTGGCATTTACATAATCCATTCACGAATTCTTCACAAGGGCAAAAAAGAAAATCAAAAGAACATCAGGTTACCTATAACTTTGAGGCCAAGAAGTGGTGTAAGAATTGGGCCTGCTATTTTGTCTATTGGCATATTCATTATCATTCGAGTAAGACGATGAATCCGAATCATTCCCATCTTCTCCATCTTCACCTTTGTTATATGCCTTCTCCTCGTCCTCTTCTTCACTCTCAATGAAGAAATTTTGTTCTGAATCCGAATTCTTCATCATCGCCTTTCCTGTCCTCTCCTTTCAAATCTTCTAAAAACCAAACCAGACAACACCTTATATACTCATAGACAATTACAATTCATAAGAAGATCAAGACTGTAAAATTCCAAGAAAACCACAAGGAAATTCAAGACAGCTGTTCAATGAGAGCACAACCAGAAAATCTAATCAAATATTATGAAATTTATGAAGCATGAATCTCTTTCAAGAAACACCAAATATAATAAAATCTTTTGCATGTATATTTCTTTCCAAGAAAGTAAGATACATTTCTTGAAATTCGAAAATCAATCAAAAGGGAAACCCAATTTGCGGTTGAATTGGTGGCCATTGACAAAAATAGCAACAGGAAGGGTCAACGATCTGTGTACTTCTGAGAACTAATTCTCAAGAAAGGAAACTTAAGCACCATTAATCTCAGCCTCTCATGGCAAACTCCATTTACATATAGAACCTAATTTTCCGGTCATTCAACCAAGAGTTGCACATAGTCAGTGTGCGGGAAATAGAGAGCGGGATAAAGATCTTCCTTTTCACCTTCTCCAAAAGTAAGACAAAGTTCAGACTCTTTCTAGCGGGATTCTTCCAACGTAAACAAAAAAGTTTCTCCTTTTTTCTTCCTAGATTTTCGCAAAACAAAGACTTGATTCCGTATCTTGGAAGATTCAAGATTCACTAAAAAAAATGGACCTTGATCGTAAACACGCCCACTACACACAGTAGCTACACACCGCGTTTCTTGAATGCCCACTCACACATACAATAGAGATACAGAAGCACTTATGGAAAGGAGTCAAACCGCAGTCCAAGGAAGACATTCTTCCTTTTTTTTGGACATTTTGTTTACATTTTTTTCTTTAAAAAAAAACCATTTTCGAATATCAGAGGGAACATCAAACATGGGGTTGAGGTTAAACTAATTAACAAGTAATAGCTAATAAGAAAAAAAAAACCCAATTCACATACAATATATTATTTACAAATAGTTATTTAAAAAGGATGCATGCATCACTACATGTGAAGTGATTCGATCACATAAAATAACTCTGCAGATATATTATAGATTATGTTTGCTCTGTTGAACGAAAATCGTAACATGATAGTGATGCAATACGAAAACGATGCCTAATAGTCGAGAAGAGGATGAAACAATTCATTTCATTAACTCCAAAACTAAACTATTCAAATCATGAACCAAAAAATCCTAAACCAAATCTAAAAAGACTAAAAATAAGATTAATCCTTAGCACCGTATTCACGGCCGGACCTGAGGGGGGAGGCTGGCTCAAGAAGCCTGTGTCTCATGCCCAGGCCTCTAATGGGATCACAAAAATAATTAGTTATATATTAAATAAGTTATTTTTGATTTTTAAGTTCTTAGCTAATTCAATTATCTAATAAATTCGAGGGTCCAAGAAATATTTCTAGGCCCTCTTTGAATCACATAATGTGTAAAAGTAAACATATGTTGGAAAAAAGATGATATAACATAGTAGTGTTACGATGAAAATACGACGAATTTGAGAACAAGAATTTTCAATTTTTTCCCTTTGATGCTTCATTAATAATACTTTGAATTTCATTTTTATCAGTGAATCTTGATATAAAACATTCGAAAAAGTCATTAAAAATATGTAAAGATGTTTTTAGAAAGTTATTTCAATGTCATTGTAAGAAATGAAACTTACCTTACTACAAAAACTCTCGTGAGACGGTCTCATAGATCAATTTCGTGGGTCGAATCTCTTATTTAGGTCATCCATGAAAAAGTATTATTTTTATGCTAATAGTATTATATTTTATTGTGAATATCGGTAAGATTGACCCGTCTCACAGATAAAAANGTATTATTTTTATTGTGAATATCGATAGAATTGACCCGTCTCACAGATAAAAATTCGTGAGACCGTCTTACAACTTTACTTTAGTTTACGTATAATATTAACACACGTGAGATATTCGACCACGAATGTTGAGTTGTACACATCTCGATCATAACATTTTAATAAATTTAAATACTAAGGATAACTTTTAATTATTTTAAAATGGTAAATTAAATATAAAATAATCGAATTTTTTTCCCCAATCAATGAATTATTGTCGTCATGCAGACACATGCACACATTATCAACTTTCGAAATTATTATTATAGTGAAACATGGAAGCTTGTCATAATTCAATAGTCGGAAAAAATTGAGGTTTTGATAAGACTTACAGGTGGGATTTTTGCAAATATCTCCGAATATATATATATATATATCTATCTTTACTCTCCGAATGGCTCCCATGCAAACAGAAAACCATACATTTTCTAGGGGTCGTTTTGCAATTACATCGAAATCTTGTGCCGGATTGTATATAAGCTTGAAGTCGAGGGACTTATTTCGCAACATGATGTTTTGTGGCTGTCACCGGTGGAGCATATGCGTGGGAATCCAAAGATTATCAATGGACCGTAGATGAAACAATTTAGATGAAATTGAAAATATAGGAATTGAAATTTTCCATTTAAAAATAAAATGAAAATGACATTTAATTATAAAGTGTTGTTGGGATGAATTATTGGTGAATGGTGATAGAAAAGTGAGGTAAAGTAAAATAGATGATTACGATTTGTCTAATTAATCGCTCTTATCTCTTTTTTTTAGTTGGGTTAGACTTCGAATTCGAGACATCGTCTCGAATATAAGATCTTAGTGTTGAATGAGATATAAGTCATCAGCACGCGTTCGCATAACTTATTTGAGGATTAAAAAAAAGTTAATGCATCAAATTATTATTGAGATATATTCGCTGAAATTAAAAAAAGAGATTTAGTACATTTTTTTCCATATTTAGACCTTTTCTTTTTAGGAAATAACAAATAAATTTTGGAAAATGGAATTAAAGACGACAATAAAGATGACAAAGATTTGTTAACAACGATAATGTAAGAGAATGATTGGAAAAAAACAGATTATCATGATCGATTTTCCACGTCTTATCAACTCGTTCTCTCTAATGTCTACATCCAATCAACAAAATTTTATTCCGCCAATATGAGATGAATTTTATAAACAAAAAATTTATTCAATGAATTTAGACACGAAAGAGATGAATTTAGACGTAGTTAGCAACCTTAATTATAAAATGTCACTAAACTACGATATTGAGTTCAAATCTCATCGACTGCCGTCTACTTGCGTACAGAAGATGTATAGTTAGTTAATTACTTTATGTTATAGAGATTTGTGTAAAAAATACTTATAAAAATTCAAATATATACCAAATCATCCAAAAATATATTTATTCTCACTTCAAAACACTTCATTCTCATAATACAATAATACAATTATTTTTACGAGAAAACATAACGTAACAATAGAGTGTAAGGGGTGTATTCAATCTTGGAAATTTAATTACTTTTATTGACTTTTGTATAATTTAAAAGTCTAGAGGTATTGAACATAGACTTTTATAAACTCTATAAAAGTTTAGTGGTATTCAAATTAGATTTTTATAGAGTCTTAAAAAGTTTAGAGGTATTCAAACTTGACTTTTTAAAAATCCATAAAAATCTATAGGTATCCAATATTTCCATAGATTTACAATGATTCTAATTTAATTCTTTAAGTACAAACCTTAAAACTCTATGTACAACTTTAAAAACTTAAAAATTGTCTTCTACTCACACTAGAGATTTTGGTAGAGTTTTAATCAAACAAAATATCATTCTCGCTCATATATCTCTCTTCCTCATTCAAAAACGGCACTTTTCTCCTCTCTAAGACAAGTCGAGGGTTCCTCGAATTTCAGAGGTATGATTCCTTTCTTGATTCATTATTGATTTGATTACAAAAACATATTATGATTTCTATGTATCTCTTTCTGTGTTTCGTTCGTTGTTTGTTTCTGTCTGTTTATGTGTATGCTCTAAATTTTTGCGTATAATGTGATATGGAGAAGTCTGTACATCAGAATTTCAGCTTCTTAAAAAAATAATTTGTTTCGATTTCTGTATTTTCTCAAATCAATGATTCAACAATTAAAAAATCGATTACTTAAATTTGGATAATAATTTTTACATAAATTATAATATTTATGTTTTAGTTATTTTTTGCTCGTCTATTTTTGTATTTCAACTTTTATTTTATGATGTTTTTGCCATAAGAATACGAGTAGTGTAGTGGAGGGATATTCGGGGAAAAGTAATTGGTATGCTTCAGAGATCAATTGTTATGTATGGATGCCAACACCTAAATAATTTTTTTGAAAAAAAAAACTCTTAAATCATCAACACGGACATATGTTATAACTATTAGTAATCTGCACACTTTAATTGTGAATTTTTTCATATATTAAACATATTTATTTTTTAAATAATTAAATTTATTTACATTATAAATTTTATTTCAAAATGAAGATGTTATTTATGTCAAATAATTACTAGCTCAAAAAAAATTTTAAAAAATATTTATTTATAAAAGTACAAAATTTGTATCATTAATAAAAAAAATTTACAAATGTCTACAAAAATCTTGCAAAAAATCTGCAAAAGTCCATGAAATTCTGTTTACAAATCTGTGAGATTCTATAAAAGTCGATAAAAATCTACCAAATCCACGAAAATCTATCATTTAAAAAAGTCAGTGAAAGTCATTAAATCTCATCGTTGAATACACCCCACTAAGTCTCTTGTGAGACGGTCTCACGAATTTTTATCTCTGAGACGAGTCAAACCTACCGATATTTATAATAAAAAGTAAAACTCTTATCATAAAAAGTAATAAATTTTCATGGTTGACCCAAATAAGAGATTCGACCCACGAAATTGATCTGTGAGACCGTTTTATTGCCTCACAAGTAGGGGTGTGCAATCGGTCTATTCGATTACCGACCGAACCGAATAGACCTATAGCCGATTTAACCGATTTTATTTGCAAATAACCGAACCGATCGAAATATTCATAGAAATCGAATTAACCGAACCGATTTTTAAATCGGTTATTTAAGTTGGGTTTCCTTCTAATGTATTTTTTTTAAAAAATACAAATTTTAACCAAAAAAACAATGAAGATCTTATAAATAACAAGGAACCTTGAACAAAAAATACCAATAATAAATAGAAATATTAAAGATAAAATCATTGGATGAATGAGTTTCTTTTCTAATATATGAAAAGTTGGGTTTCCTTCTAATGTATTTTTAATGTCCATATACAACTTAAATTAATATATATATTAATTCGGTTTAACCGAATTTTTCAAATTAAAACCGAAACCGAACCGAATTAACCGATTTTCTAAAATTTCAAAACCGAACTTCCGAATTAACCGAACCGAATTTCCGAATTAATTCGGTTCGGTCGGTTAATTCAGTTAAACCGAAATTTTGCACACCCCTACTCACAAGAGTTTTTGTGTTAACGGTATTGAAACTCAATTACAAAAATTTGATTGGATAAAAGAATGAATCCAATGTAAATATATTGTGTATAAAAGTCTGCTAAATTTAAAATATAATTTATTTTAGTTATAAAAACCCCAAAAAAAATTTGTTCATGCAAAATTTGCAAGTGGCTCCCCAATGAGGGAATTTATTTGGAAAAATGAAAGGCAATCAAATTTAATTAATTAATCATTTTGCATGTAGAAAACATAGAAACTGTTGTGAAAAAGTAAAAATTTACGGTAAAAAGTAAAAATCTCAAACTCTCAAAATTATCACACTACACACTTTATAATATTTTTCTCTTAACTCAATTGTGATTTTCTTCACAAATGAGAGATCTATTTATAGAAAAATTTTACAAATAATCCAAAAATAAATTACATCATTACCTTCATCATCACACACAAATTTCAATATTCAACACCTAATTTTACATAATTTTCAACATTCAAATATTTAACATTCAAATATCAACACCTAATTTTCAACATTCAAATATTTAACATTCAAATATTCAATACACATATTTTAAATATTATTTCTCAACAGAAACTTATTAATAAAAACTACACAAGTTGAAAGAAGAAAAATATATAATGGTCCTCTCCAATGTCTCCATCTACTAATTTTTCTTGTCGGAACAATTAGTTATTTTAATCAAATACGCACATTTGGCACATATTAGCCAAACTTTGTTCTTCATTATTTTAAGATTTATCTTACACACATCCCTTGATTTATATATGATTTGAATACATAATTATCCTACTCGTACTTTCGTTTTTGGAAAATTATGTTTCTACCTTTATAGTAAAATTTTGTTATGTTGTTCATCAGTCGTGCACATCTTTGTATCAACTATTGAGACGACGTTCACCTAATTAATGGATGTACAAGTTTATTATGTTTCATCAAACATATATGTGTATGTGTGCGTGACAGTGTATATATATAGAGTGAGTGTGTTTTTGATATGTTGCACATCTACCGTTCACACCTATCGTGCACACTTATGTGACCACTGAAGAAGTAACACTCGCATACTGGATGTGTTGAAACATAGAAAAATTATACATTCAATTTATGAATATTACCTCATCGATATTTACATAAACGCCCACCATATGCCTAATATCAAAACTATATATATCATTTAAAAAAAATGATGACATGTTACGCACATGTAGGATGTACCTAGTTGGTAATGCAACTTCTGATGCCCATATTTTATAAAATATTTGGGGGTCTGTTAATTGATGTAACATTGACAAAATCCGTTCTTAAAAAATGGAAACATCGACAAAATCAGTACACATGTTCTTTGTAATCTTGTTCTTTTGGGATCGCAATCTTTTTTTTCATGAAATCTAATCACATGTGAATATGCACATCATTTATGTCATTTGTTTTAACCATTCCACTTCAATGATTTCCAAAGACTAAGGTAACTAACTACATCAATTATACAACCAAATTTAATGATTTCACGTCCTATACAATTTCAGCCAAAATTTTGTAAAGAAAACCACGTCTTATCTTATTCACAACAACCTAACACTTGTGTCATCGTTACTAAGGTGAAGTGACATAAATCGACGTGAATTTGAACTCACGTACGAACGAAAAGATATCTCAAATAACAACACACGGAAAGAACCCCCGATATAGGGTATTTCAGGAAACACACGAAAAGATCGAGTGTCTTTTCCATTACAAGTGATCATTTTTACACACTGTTTATATTTTGTTTCATGTAATTGAGGGAAAAAACTTGGCTTGGCTTATTTATCTGTCCATGGCCCGGCCCGGATGGCCCGAAAATTGCATATCATAACCGATGGGATAACTCTGGGCCCAAAAAAAGAAAGCTGGGCCGTAGGAGAGAAACAACACGCGCGTTAGATATTTAGGACAAACATAAGAAAATTAATGATAATTTTTTTTACTAAAATATTCAAGTGTAGATTCATTATTTTTATAATTTAAATTCTTGAAAAATATAAAATCTTTTGAATTATCATATAGAGTGTATTGATTTGAAAAATATTTTTTTTGGGTTTTGGTATATTAACTTTTAAAAGCTTGGTTTCGGTACACTAACTTTTAATTTTTTACTATTTTGATCTAATTTTTGACTTGTCATCTTAACAATTCAGCGTTTCCCAAAGTCACAATATTATTTTTCGTTGTCACATCATCAATTTGAGCCGAAAATTAAAAGTTAATGTACTAAAATAAAAATTTGAAAATTTAATAGACCAAAAACTAAAATGAGACATGTTAGCGGACAAAAAAAAACTATTTTCTCTTATAAAAAAAAAATCGGAGGCTTAGACATAAATTTTTTTTATAAAAAAAAAAAAAACGAATTTTCACCTACTTTTGAGATTGAATCCATATTCAAACAATGCCTCAATTCGGGTCGGCCCACTAACTATCCAAGGCACGAGATATATGACACCACAAAGGCCCATTGATTTGACCCCAAATAAAATCAAATTTGCCAGCGTAAATATATGAATAAATAAATAAATATCCAATTTTTTTTTAAAAAAAATAAAATTAATCCACCCCACTTACTTGCAGCGGACCTCTTACTCAAATGAATACCAGTTTCAAAAATTTTTATCTGTGAAACGAGTCAACTCTACCGATATTCACAATAAAAAGTAATGATCTTAGCATAAAAAATAATATTTTTTCATGGATGACCCAAATAAGAGATCCGTCTAACAAAATACGATCCGTGAAACCATTTCACACAATTTTTTGCTTATTCAAATAAGTAAAAACTTGAAGAACAGCTGAAATCGAATATCAGATTTTAAAACTAAAAAATGATTTTTAAACAACTAAAAAATATCGATTTTATGTGTAGTTATTTGAGGTAAAAACTGAACCGGAAACCCAAAAAAATAAAAACCGAAATTCAAATTGAAATTTTCGATTTCGGTTCAATTCGAGCGGCTAACCGAAACATGAACACCTTCAGTAGTTCCTTGTCCCCTCGATCACGTGTTATATAAACACATTCACCCACCAAGATCCTCGCACATTATTTGATTTTTTTCCTATTATTATCATTATTGAAATTAAGTTTAATAGAAAAATATATTTTTTGTCATACATAACAATATCAACGAGAAATTGGCCTTCATTCCTCAGCCGTTGATTTTTTTTGTGTTCAGTCCCTGGGTACTTTTTTAGTAACACATTTCTACATGAAGTGTACCACATTTCCATATGAAGTGTACCACATTTTGTATAGCATAGTATCACAATTTTTTGAGTAAGGAATGAACCAAAAAAAATATTTTGATTGAAAATTTTTCACCAACATCTTCTTATATACAAACATATTAATTATAATATTCATATGAAATTACAAATATCTGATATTCATTTTATAAATTGATATTATTTAAACTTCTCTTCTTTCACTGTTCAACAATACTCAAATTCCAAAGGCTGATTGAATTTTTCGCCCAAACCCATTTTCTTGGATCCAAACCCTAATCTCTGAAGGTGGATAAATTTATTTCACGCAGATACGGTTTCAATCCCGAAATATTCCGGTGCCATGGGTTGCTCGTCATCCGTTCCAGGTGAATGTCAAAATCAATCTAGGGTTTAGATCATTTTCCCAACCTTAATTATTAAAATTTATTGTTACGAATCTGTTCCCTCTTATTATTATTATTATTATTATTTGTTCTGAAACTACAAAATATCGAATTCCTTAATATGGTTCTGAATCTATTGGCGTTTATCATTGACTACGATAATTCATGTCCTTTTCCTTTTTCCTACTAGTTTCGAAATTTGAACGTTTTGCAAAAAATAATTTTGAATCTGATTTGAGGGCAAGATTGAAATACTATTAATGATTTTATTATTTTTTTCAACATTTTTTACCAGATAAAAATGCTGGAAGGTTGGGAGGTCTGAATGCAGAAAATGGAGGATCGAATGATGTGAATAACCTTAAAGTTAAGGTAGATTTTGTGCTTGCTTGTTAATTGTCAGACTGTCAGTGTTGAATTTGCTGAAAAATTTGATCTCGAGAACATCGTGTTTGAGTGAGGTTTGCTAATTTGGCAATCATGTGACGACAAGATTCTGGGAAGATATGCTTTGGTTTTAATGAGTTATTCTTACAGTCTACGAATCATCTACCTGACAGAATAACCCTATTTTGAAATTTTTTTCAGTTTATGATAACATGGCAGCGATGTTTTCCGTACAGGAGGATGAGGGAGTCGAGTCTTCATTATATTGTTTAGGGAGTTTTATAGTGTGCATGGTTTTAATAGTGATATATTGAAGAAAAGGTGACATTGACAAGATGCCATTTAGTAAATTTGCATTGTCAAGCTGCAAAAGAAATGAAAGTATGGACCTGAATAGTATCAAGGAAAAAAGGAAATTAATGAAATCCAATAACACTGGGCTATGATTTAATCAATCAGCTTCCTCTATATATTGAATCAGGTTCCATCTATTGAGCTGTGCGAATTGCAATTTTAACTTTTAAACATGACAGGCATGTATACCTACAGCACCATTTCTGTTGTGATAGAAGTCGAGCTGTCGTTATCACCTTACACCTCTGTTTTTCCCCTATTATGGTTGTCGATTACTACTGAATTCACATCCTTCGGTGTATAATTGCTCCAAAGGCATGACGTTTTTTAATTTTGAGGGTTTTCTGTAATGTATTGGATAAAATGTTGAAAGCACTAAAAAGCATCTGCTTTTGTGCCCTTATTAGTTTCCATTATCTCCACAGCTGGTGCTCTTAGGTGATTCTGGGGTTGGGAAAAGCTGCATCGTTCTTCGATTTGTTCGTGGTCAGTTTGATCCTACATCTAAGGTAAAGGTTAATCTATTATATTATGGAAAAAATCAAGATCAAAGTTGCTATGTGGATCGACACTCATGATGACTTTAAGAACGTATCAATCTTAGACATATTGCGTTATTGGGATTATGTGTATCATTGATACAACATTGAAATTATGTAATTCCTGTTGAAAGTGGACCACTAGTCCACTGATGTACTCTCATCATATTATTAAGTGGACCACTAGTCCACTGATGTACTTGTTCTCATCATATTATTAATAAAATATCGTCTCTTATAAAAAAAATTATATTATGGAGATAGGTTGATGTGAATGACCGATAGCGCTCATTAAATTTGTAACTACTAGAGAATGGCATATTATAGAAGTTGGATTATGTGATTGTCAGATGGATCTGTCCAAACTTGTACATCTTTGACAGGTCACTGTTGGGGCATCTTTCTTGTCTCAGACAATAGCCTTGCAGGATTCAACTACAGTGAAATTTGAAATATGGGACACTGCTGGTCAAGAAAGGTTTATTTTTATCCACCAATCTCCTAGCCCAATCCCTTCTCCCAGTTCTTGATCGACAAAGTTTGTGCAAATGATTTAACAAGCAATTGCCGCTGTGCAGGTATGCCGCACTGGCGCCTCTGTATTACCGAGGTGCTGCTGTTGCCGTAGTGGTGTATGACATTACTAGTCCCGAATCATTCACCAAGGCACAATATTGGGTCAAGGTATGTCCAAGAGATACACATCGAGTTTCCTCAAATTGGGAAAAAAAAAAACGAGATAAACTTACTCAGACTATGCACTGAGAAGTTGAATTCGCTTTATAGTTTGGTTGCAGTATCCACTGTAGGTTTTGTAAGATTTAAAACCTGAACAGCAACGGATTATATGTTCTTAGCATATGAAGCTGTATTGTTCACTTAACCCGATTACCATTTCAATGCCCATTTATATTACTTATTCTACACTCACAACACCGTCACAGATTTTACTCTGCAGAACATCCTGCCTTTTCCTGTGTAAGCGTTTGATAATCATTGAAATTATAGGAGTTGCAAAAACATGGAAGCCCAGACATAGTCATGGCCCTCGTAGGTAATAAAGCTGATCTTCTTGAAAAAAGAGAAGTGCCAGTTCAGGTAAGCACATAAATTATGCATTAGATTTCCTTTCTCCTGTTGGCATTTTCTTGGTTAATTAATATGTAGATTTCTTGTATATTTCGAAGGATGGAAATGACTATGCTGAAAAGAACGGAATGTTCTTTATAGAGACCTCTGCCAAGACTGCTGACAATATAAACCAGCTATTTGAGGTAAATATATTCCTCCTTTTCTTTTTAACACAGTTTTTATGCAATCTTTTGCATCCATCAACCGATTATGTTATCATCTAATGGTCAAAATGTTATTGCTGTCCGTTAACATCGCGACGATGTGAAGATGTTTTTGTTTTTTTTGCCTCAGCTCCATCTTCCTTTTGTCATAAAACGTAAACTATTTGGTTTCATGTTCAGTGGAACTTGACTCGGTTTTCATGCGACATATCTCGATTATATCAAACTGATATCTTTTTATTTTGTTGTTTTAATGGACAGGAAATTGCCAAGAGGCTGCCGCGGCCATCTTCGTGAGATTGCTTCCACCGGAATTCAATTTGTGCACTGCGGGTTGCTCCATCTCCCTGTATCTATGTAACCTATTGTGTTTTTTGAGATAAATAGACAAGTGCGTGAGTGTGTACCACAATCCCAAACGAAGATTAATTATTCAGCATTCTATATCTGAAATTAATAACACGTGATATTGGCGTGTGATTTTATTTTGTAGGAACTTTAACAGAATAATAGTCATCTCTGTCGTGGGCAGTTCAATTGCCTTGATCACTAATAACGATGTGAGTCAGATTATCGATACAAATTAAAACCAGATGAATGCCGCTTACACCTATAGTTGCCCCAATTCCCAAAGATCTCACGCAGCTGCAAATTGTGAAATACTTTGCTAGAGGTGGAATTGAAAAAATTCACGATAAAACCGGAATTAGAATAATAATAATAATAATAATAATAATAATAATAATAATAATAATAATAATAATAATCTGCCATCTCTACTGCTCCATGTTGACAAATCTCTAAAGAATTTAGGATAGAATTAGCAATGAACCACATTTATAAATCTTGATTCGATTCAAACAAAATCTGCAGTGTTGATCGACACCGAAAGTTCCAGATGTTAATTTTTGTTTGCCATCGTCGTAACGAAAGCAACGAAAGTGAAACACAAAAGATCAGGGGTATGTAAATAATACCTAAGACAATGTAAAGGATAAAAGGTAGATCGCTGGATAGCACTCTGGCATGTACCCGTGAAAATATAGAACACTAGCAACACGTAGAAACCAGTTTGCTTCTGCATTATGGCATGCCAATCGTCTTCCTAATCAAACCACTGAGTATCGTGGGGATCCATATCCGCAACCCTAGGGTTCCACAGGAGGGTTGTTTGAAGGGTCAGCTTCAGCAACAAGGTTGCCAAGATCCGCAGCTGCTACCAAAGGAACCCGCTCTGCTGGCTCAACTCCAGTAAATTCATTGCCACCGGTACCAGGAGACACCAAGGATCTCAAGGGTTCAGAGGGTGCCTCAGTTTTTGGTGGTGAAACATTTACCTGATCAAATTTAGTTTTGCGTGGTGGCCTTCTCTCGTATCTATCATAGCTGCGGCTGCGGCTGCGTCTAGGGCTATGGCTCCAGCTGCGACTGCTCCTTGGACTACGGCTCTGAGACCAACTTCGGCACCGGCTCCGGCTCCGGCTCCGGCTTCTGCTATAACTCCTACCTCTGCTACGGCTTCTGCTAGAGCTTCGGCTTCGACTGGAACCCCATGTTCGAACTCTATCAGGGCTCCGGCTGAAACTCTGACCCCTACTTCTATCAGGGCCATCCCTTCGACTGTCAAATCGCCCTCGCCCACGGCCTCGTCCTCTCACATCTAAATTGTTGAATCGATCATGTGTGCCACGTCCACCCCTGTCCCATCCCAACCGAGCACCTGAAGGACCACCATCCCTCCCACCACTACGACCACCAAAATTTCCATCTCTAGTCACTCCTCGGCCGTTGAAGCCAACATCTCTCATCCCTCCACGTCCGCCAAAGCTGTCGTGCCTCATTCCACCACGGCCACCATCCCTCATGCCTCCACGACCACCAAAGCCACCATCTCGCATTCCACCACGACCACCAAAGCCATCTCTCATGCCACCGCGACCGCCAGAATCCCAACGGCCACCACCACCAGCAGAATCATAACGGTTCATGGGAACTCGATCCTTACTGAAACCAGGGCCGCCATGTAAAGCTATGTCTCTCACCTCAGGAGGCACGTGCTGGTTGGCCCCCTCCAAAACTTTAACAAGATCAAGAGCATGTTTCCAGTCTTGCTCAGAGAAAAATGTGTACGAAACACCCGTAGCACCAGCTCTCCCAGTTCTTCCAATTCGATGGACATAGTCCTCAATCCCAGTTGGAAAATCATAATTGATCACAACCCTGTGACAAGATAGTTTCGAAAGGTGTAGAAAGCATAAAAATTAAGATACCAAAAACCGATAACAAGAAGTGTCAAAAGGAGGAGAAACGAAAAAATTAGACATATAAAGGTTATAACCCAAAAGATACGAAGAATTCTAAAATAGAAGTAAAAAATGAAAGTTCCAGACCTTATGTCCCTTATGTCAAGTCCCCGAGCAGCAACATCAGTAGCAACTAGAACTGGGGACTTCCCAGTTCGGAATTGATTAAGAACCCAGTCTCTCTCACCCTGGGATTTGTCTCCATGAATTACAGCCGCTCCAAAGTTACGTCCAATACTACGTGCCAGCTGGTCACACAACTTTTTAGTGGAACAAAAAATTATACATTTAGAACCACGTTCCTGGGATCTAAGAATTTGCTCCAAGCGTCTTTGCTTCTCCATTTCTGGGACTACTTCCACATGCTATTGAAGAAAAGTAGTTTTTTGTTAATGGATGATACAAATACTTAAAAGAGATCTTGTAATCAATAAAGTAATGCAAATTGCAACCTTATGAAATAACTCCATGCATCTAAAGTATCAGATTCCAGAGACCAGGAATACTCGAAAGTAAATCTTCACCAAAAGGAATAGCATTACTAGTCACACTCCTGGCCCTTAAGCCACTTAATTTTAGACCGATGACTATTTTTTGAATATGTACAATAAGATTATTGACCATTCAATTTCTTAGGGATGACATTTTCTTTTTTACATAAATACCTGTGTGATAGCCTTATTCGCAGTAAGCTCATCAACACTGCCAATGTTGACCTGCACGGGATTAACAAGTAAATCGCTTGCTATTTTTCTAACTTCCTTAGGCCAGGTTGCAGTGTACATAAGAGTTTGCCTTCTTGGAGGTATCTCATTGACGATTTTACGAATCTGTGGCTCAAAACCCATATCAAGCATTCTATCAGCCTCATCAAGAACAAGAAAAGAGATCTGTCTAAAGTCAATCCTCTTCATTTCAAGGATGTCATTCAGCCGACCCGGAGTTGCCACAACAATATCCACCCCTCGATCTAGTTCTTTTAATTGCAGGCCTTTTGGAGCACCACCATACAAGCACTGAAACAAATGAACAACTTGAATTTTCATCTATAACAACTAAAGCAATAATTGAACAGTCCATTTGATTGATAGAAAAAGATTTGAAAGTCAACCGTGCACGAAACCCTAGATGATCGACCAAACTTGAGTGCTTCATCCTGAATTTGGGTGGCGAGCTCCCTGGTTGGAGACAAAACCAACACAGTTGGACCATTCTGAGGATTGTTTTGTCGTCGTCTCAGATGAATGAATGCAGGAATAAGATAACCAAGTGTTTTTCCAGACCCTGTCTTTGCAATAGCAACTATGTCCTTGTTCAGTAAAGCAATAGGCCATGTTTGTGCCTGGATGGGTGTGGGAGCAGAGAAACCAGCAAAATGCATCTGCAAAAATAAGTAAAAATGAACTTCAGAAGACCGTTTCAAAGGAAGTTCCAACCAGTGACAAAGCGATCTTAAAGTTGAACCTCCGCTAGTCTAATGTTGGAGAAGGAAATAAAATCGAATAAAAATATAATTGCTCAAGGGGTTTGCGGTTGCTTACTGAAGCAACTCGATGCAACAAAAAGGAGCAATTAAAAGAGAAGAAACGGAGCCAATAAGCTAGAAATCCCAGTCACATTTATTGTGAATTGGATACCAGGTACCAACCACCCCTCAAGAACCAGTGCCTAATGAAGGCTCCACCAACAGTCGATTAGCACCCTCAAACACTCAGAATAGTTGTTCACAGAAATGTGCATCGCAGTGCAGCGTACGACATGTGCTCCCCCTCTGGAGCAGATATCGCACCTGCGACAAGTTAGAATTGATGAGCTAAAAGCAAGAATTTTGTAGATGAAACATTAAGGAGGGCCATAAGGAACATCACCTCTGTATAACGTGTACATTTAGAAATATTAATTAATCCAATCAGGTTCAAACACTTACCTCCTGTAGTATTTCTGGCGGAAATCCAGTGGCTTCAAAAGTCATGAATGGAGCTGGAACGTCTTCACCCTGAACAATTTAAACCAAGCATCAGTCACGCAGTTTTGATATGATTGAACATTCGTTCGTGTACAAAGTATTGAAAAAAATAATTAATTCAGCAGCCAAAACAATCTCACTGCAAAGACAATCAAGAAGGCACAGGTGTAACAATACAAAAGTCAATTAACACTTACAAGCTGTCAATAGTACAAATCAATGTGTTCAACTTGTCCATGGAGACTTAACTACTTTTCATTGGCCCCGTTTTAACAAAAGATTTATTCCATTTGACAGCAATTGTGAATTTTGCCAATGTCTAATTACCTATTGAATTATGCATAAATGCATGAAAAATTGAACATATGAAGTAGCTTATCGCCCTCGTCATATTTTTCTAAATTAAAGATTTCCCTGATGCTTGACATATTAGTTCAGTTAAATAATTGTAAATCTAGAGTATTGTTAGAATATTAGGAGCTACAAGACAGATCTTCCGTGTCTTGGACAAGAAAAAATACATGCACGTATTTAATTTGCACGGTATAAAAAATTTACTTGCAGTTCTTCCTGATACACAAAGTAGAGAAAGGGTATAACTGAACTCAATTTTGACATCTTGCATCAATGCAATAAAATTATAAAATAAGGAGCAAAATATGATAAGAAACTAAATAGGGAATGTCATTGTCTTACACAACTTTGGGGGACTAGAATTATTAGTAATTTCAAAAGGAGTTCCTCTTTACAAAACTTTAGGATATGAACTTCTCATGGCCCAATTATATCAACCACGCTTTCAAGACACTGTAAAAATTCAAGTGAGCAACAGCTATTATTTATCTTTCCCATATAATGATCCTTTTGACCCTAATAACTTTCCTCTAGATAGTTTTGGTCAGGAAAAAAGTATTGCCCTGTGTCTAAAATTGAAGTAGTCTCTGCTGATTTATGGTAGACATGTGTATCAATTTATTTAAATCGTTCAACAGTAAAATCTCTACAGATAATTTGTGCGGCAGACATGATCAAGTCCAAACTTCTATCTCAGAACACATGAATGTTGTCCCTTTGGTAGCAAGAAAGATGAGCAACAAGCAAACTACCTTTTCCCTTATAACCCTTCTACAAGGTTCAAAGTCAAATCCAGCCACACTATGCATTTGGCTACACTAATATAAGCATAACTGGCGTTTTCTCTAGGATCACTCTCGGATCTTAGACATTAAAAACCGAGATGAGATCAAATGAACAAACCGTGGCAGTTACTTCATGCTTCCGTCGATAGATTTCTACCGCTGATAAATGAATAGGATCTGTAGGTCCCATCATCACTGAAGGAGGACTCGGAAAAGCATTGTTTGGAAAAGGAGGGACTCCAGAAGCATTACCATAGACACCATGCAAAGCAGGCCCTCCGGAAGGACCGGGACCATTTAATCTTCCTGGGACAATAGGAGTGACATTTTGAGGAAAATCACCCATCCTCATTTCCTGGTGCATAAATAACTACTCTTATCAAGCGTTCAACATAAGATTTTGTCGCAATGTGAAGCATATCGAATATGCAACTGCGAGAACATTACTCAACAAATAGTACTGGCATTAACATATGAGCATGTACCCATTTCCTTTTTTTTTTTTTTTTGATAGGAAACTTGAATTTTAATTAATAAAATAGATAGTCTTATTTTCCATGTTTCTGGACAAAGAATTTACCTGTTGATTTCTTGCCATGGGTAAGGGTGCAAGCTTGGGCAGCTGATGCATTGCAGGGGCGCCCTTGTTAGTGCTATAGTTAAAATCATTTCCAGTTCTTCCAATATGGTTTTCTTCATAGCCCATCTTTGAGGCTACAGGAGGCAGATTCTGCTGCTGGCTATGCATCATCCCAGGGTCCATCTGATTTGGAAATCTAGAACCATGCAGTGAATGTGCTAAGTCTGTCCCAGCTTGATGCAACTGAAGTGAAGGATTGGTTTGTTGCATGTTGACGGATGAGCCACCACCATACAGGGTAGTTTGGTTTGGCGTAGTGCTCATATGTGAAGCTTGAGTGGAACTTGCTACTGCAGACAAGTTTTGCATAGATGGAGTTCCCGTTTGCTGAACCTGTGCAGGTGAAAACCCAGCTTTCTTCCCTTGCTTATACTCTACATCATCTATTTGAGGAATTCCATTTTTCTGTTCTCGGGGATGAGGAAACTGTTGCCCTTGCATCATATGCTGGTGGACAGCTGAAGAACCAGAGTGCTTTCCATGAAGAAAGTTAGAGTCATCTCTCGGAGCAAGTCCTGTCACTTGGTCTTGTTGGTGAGGTAACTGCGACCCCGGAATTAAATGCTGAGATGGCTGCAAACTTTGTGGACCCTGTGGAGGCATGTTCTGTTGATGAACTGCGTATGACACTTGGTGAGGGTTAAATTGGAAACCATGTGGGTTTCCCATTTGAGAGTTTGAATACATTTGACCTTGTGGACCATGAGGGATCTGCTGCATCTGTAGATAAGAGGCTTGGCTACCTGGCTGAGTGGGTATATGTGGTGTTGGTTGCGAAATTCCTAGCTGACCTGGATGTGTAGGCATTTGCCCCAACAGGGATGGCACTTGCTGACCTGGTTGCTCCACTATTTGCGTCCTAATTTGTTCAGGTGCTAGATGACCCTGCTGCTGTATCCCAGGTCCCAAGTGTGACCCCTGCACCTGACCAGGTGGTGGCACTTGATGTTGAGAAACTTGTGGTGTTAGCTGAATGTGTTGCTGGGATGATGAGCTGATAAGTTGCCCTTGTGGCATCAGGGCCGGTGTATGTTTCTGGTTCTGAAAACCATCTGATTGCACTGTTCTTGTTGATGGTATAGGATTTAGCTTGAGGGTAGGAGCTGCAGGTGGTGGCCCTGGTGGCAACGGTGGTGGTAAAGCTGTCGGCTTTTCATATTGAGTGACATTTGTTTCAGGATTCCAGTAATATAAGACGCCTGTACTTCCATCTATCAATCCTTTCCAAGGTTGAGGTAGAGTAGGATCGTCTGGCGCGTATCTGGGGCCATGTGTACTGGAGGATGCCTCTACCGAAGCCATTCCAATTTGGGCACCCTGAAATAGAAATTGAGATTAATTACTAGAAAGTGACAAAGTAAAAGGAATTAAAGCTCGATCCAGACAGTGACCAAAACCACGCAGCAGTTACACTGATTTTGTTGGCCTGCGATGATAATAAAAGATAAACAATGCAATTCCACGTGTCGCTAGAATTGAGGGCAAAAATGACCTACAACGGTTCACCACACTCTAAAGTCTTCTTGATGAGTACAAAACTAGCTCCAGTGGCAAAATCAGTTACCTCGCCATTAAATATATAAGATTGATTTCAAAACACCCGTATTGAATTTCTGACTGAAGTAGCTCATGAGAAACCATGGAAATAAAATATCATAAAAATAATCAAATCCAGTTGGATTTAAAAATACACGATGTGAAATTCACCGAATTAAATTCGTTAAAACCATCGAACAGGGGTGAATTGACGAAACATATAAACAGCGACTTCGGAATCGAAGCGTAAGCTTTCGATTATCATTAATCAGCTTTCTACACCGCTGTAATCTCAGGAGTTTTTAGGTTAAAAAACATCGAATAACATTAAATAATCTAAAAAAATAGCGATATATATGCATAACAAATCTCAACACTTACCGAAAATCCAAGCTAAAAAGGTCCCCCAACTTCACCTCCCTGGGAGAAATTGGATTACAGAATTACGGATGGATGGTAGGATGCGATTTATCTGTCAAGTTAGGGTTCAAAAGGAGTGATTGTCTGATGCGGGTGTACGGTTGTGTTCATGTTTTCAGGGATGTCAAAATGCATCATCATCCGTCGATCCGATACGATCCAACACGAAAAAAATCAGATTCGGGTTGGAGTTTTTTTTAGGGTTCGGGTTGGGTGGGTTCGGGTTAGTGACATGTTAGACGGGTTTCGGGTTGGGTCGCGGGTTGACCCGATTTTTTTTTAAATATTAACTATATTTTTATATATTGTATGTTTAAACAAAATTTATTGTATATTTATATGATAAATTTTCATCATTTAAAATATATTTTGTATATTTTTTTTATTTTTTTAATAATTGTTTATTTGATTTAGTAAATATACTTTTTATTTTCTACCATTAAACTTTCAAATTTAAATCAGAAATTTTGTTATTATGTGTTTAAATTAAAATATTATTATTTTTATTTTTTCAAATTTTTTTCATTAATTTTTTTAAAAAAATAAAAAAAATTCGGGTTAGACGAGTTGAGTCAGGTTAGACGGGTTCGTGTTCGGGTTGGTTTTCGGGTTAGAAAAAAAATTTTCTCAGGTTGACCCGAAACCCGACCCACCCGACTCGATTGACACCCTACATGTTTTCTGGTTGCAAAAAGAAACCAACACAAAACTTTATTGTTATTATTATATATATAATTATAATTAAATGTTTTTTATTGGGTAAATTGTCTAAAAATTCTCAAAACAAAATATTTTCACTCCATGATCTACGGAATAATATTTCAGTTCTCTCTTGGCTCACATGTTTTTTCACGGATAAAAATCGATACAAAACATTAAAAAAATGATATTAAAACATGATATCTGAGTATCGATCATTTTGGATCTCATAAAAAAAGATTTTGATATAATTATAAATTTTTTATTAATATCAATATTTACTATACATATTTGGGTACAAAACAATTAATAAATTTGATGCACTAATTTAAGAAACTTTAGATGAAAAAATATTAAATCAACGTATTAATTTATATATTTAGACACAGTTTGATTTTATACAAAATTAATCCCTTGATAATTTATCGTATTATATCTCATGTTTACTTGGTCATATTATGTATTCATCTATTAATTATTTATTTTACATCAATCAAATCACTAATTATTTATCTTACATAATTTAAATCATTAAATTTAAATTACAGTATTATATTTAATAAATAATATTATTAATATTTTATTAATTATTAAAATGATAAAAAATAATTTATCATTTTATCTAAGATTCAATCGATCAAATCAAACAAATTATTATTTATCAATCGAATAATATTATCATTTTTTTTGTATTGACTCAAATTGGGTACATATTCATTGGGTTTTTTTTAAAATATTATAAATTAATAAAACCTTTGTAAAACTAGTACTACAAAAATTAAATAGAAAAGTCTGAAGACCGGTGCTGGAAAGAATGTTAGATGCTCGGTGATCGAAAGAAATAATTTTGCTCCTAAGTTGCTCGGCTTCGGTGATAAAATGAAGAGCATCACCGCATTTAAATAGGCAGAAAGAAGGTCACGGGTTTACGGGTCACGGATATTGAATCCGCCACGGAATCAGAATCCGTGGCAGACTGTCACGGATTATTTGAATTCGCGCCTTAGCGACGGTTTTTCAGCGACGGTGTTTGGTCAAACCGTCGCCAATAGCGACGGTTTTGCACAATCAATCGCCGATATCCCTTTTATTTTTTTTAAAAAAAAGTTAAAAATAATAATAAAAAATCTGAAGTAAGTCCCGGATTGTACTGGTTTTATTATTTTATAATATTTTAAAAAAACCCCATATTCATTATTTACATTTTTAGTTTAAGAGAAATTAAATATAAAATACATATAGATCAAGTATTTTTATATGCCGAACATATGTTTTATAATATATCTAAAATAATCGATACTGAAAATCCATATATTTATAATATATATATTCAATATTTTGTACTGATTTTCATCAATGAAAAAATATGTTTGTCAAGAGAGTGTAATGTGCAAAAACTTTTTTCCCACATAGACTAACCCCAAATTCAAGATGAAGTTTGGGGATTTAAAACAATTTATCCATTTTTTATTGGCTCTATTTATTGTTCGAATATATATATATAGTTTTGATATCCTACACACTTATCGTGCATATCTATGTGAGCACAGATGAGGTGTCACTCACACATCACATCTCATCGGTGCTCACANTCAAACCATCTGAATTTGTCGATCGGAATTCCATGAGTTGAAAATTGACCATAAAAAATTTACCTCAATATCACAATTGAAGCTTCTTTTAATATAATTCACATGCTCGAGAAATCGATCTGCCCATCCATGGACTTTTGCGCTTCTGAGAAGGAATGATGATCTAAGAAGAGAATGAAGATTTTTTGACCGGAACTTGAGCTGCTGGAGGAAGTTGATGAGAAATCTGTGTGTTTAAGTGTGTGTTATTATTTAAACCTTGGTTTTGTATTAGTTAAGATGGGGCTAAATTGGGAAGGTAAAATGTCAATTTTATTTTTGTTTGAATTAAATTGTGACATTTGTAGTTTTATATATATTTTTTTAAATCAAACATGATTATATAATTATGTTTCAATGACAATTTTGATTTTTTTTCCCCCAAAATCACGTAATTAAATTATCCATATCATTGTTAATTTTTTTACATGATTTTTACAATTTCGACAAATTATTAAGTGATTCAATAAATGATATAAAACAAAAAAAATACAACACTGCTAAAAGTAAAAATTTATGATAAAATTAAAAATCTCAAACTCACAAAATATATAAAACTACACATTTTATAAAAAATTTTTCATTCAATTATATTTTTTTTTCACAAATTTAGAGATTTATTTATAAATTTTTTTTTGAAAATAATCTAAAAATAAATAAATGATTGTATATATCATCACATGTTAAATTTTAATATTTACAAATGTTATTTTTAATATTCAATAACTTAAGCACTTATTTTAAACCACCACAGCATATTTTGACATATTTTACCAATTGAGAACTGGGCATACATACAGCTTCCATTTTCTTAAATGGGATTGCAAGGAGGAATATTTTTCTAAATTTTCCATCTGGGATCATCGCTGTCACTCTCCACAGGGCCAAGAATCAATGATTCGTTTGTTTTCAATTCACTCTGCAATCGAAGACAAAGGAAGAAATGCTGTGATCCATTTTTTGTTTATGATTTTGGTGTGATCTGAATTACTGTGATGGAATTCTCATCGAGTGAAAAACCTCATCCTCGCATTACGAATCAACCCAGTAATCCTCTCCAGTTTACCATTCATCTGCCCACTTCGAGCCCTAGCGCCAACCCAAGTCCCGGTTTTATTCAAAACCTAGGTTTGAATTCCGGTTTGGGCCAAAACTCTGATTCTAATGGCAATTCGTTGCACGAGAATAGAATAAACTTGGCGCCAATTCCTAGGAGGAGGAGGTGTGGCAGGCCTCGTCGACCTCAGTCTTATCCGAACCAGGTAAAAGATTTAACTTTTTTGTCTAATACCAACGAAACTCGAGCTCTAGTTGGGTCACTGGCTTCGAGTTCAGGCGAATTCAGGAAAGCCCAGACGGAAATTTCGAATTCTTTAGCTGTTAAAAAACATGGCTATGGTTTAAATTCTGGTGATGTTTTAGGCAAGAAAGTTGTCAATGACGTATCGGAGGAGATAATTGTGATTAATAAGGAGGCTATGTCCGAGGCCTTGGTTGCATTGACGTCGGGTTTTCCCGCAGATTCGCTCACTGATGAAGAAATAGATGCCGGGGTGGTTTCTGTGGTTGGTGGAATCGAGCAGGTAAATTATATCTTGATCCGGAATCATATAATCACAAGGTGGCGTGAGAATGTCTCAACTTGGATTACCAAGGAAATGTTTCTGGATATTATTCCTAACCATTGTGGGGGTTTACTGGATTCTGCTTATAACTATTTGGTTTTACAAGGGTATATAAACTTTGGGGTTGCACCAGGCATAAAGGAAAGGATTTTGGTGGAGCCGAGTAAGCCACATGTGATAGTGGTTGGAGCAGGCCTTGCGGGGTTGGCTGCTGCAAGGCAGTTGATGACTTTTGGGTTTAAGGTGACAGTTTTGGAAGGAAGGAAGCGTGCTGGAGGTAGGGTGTACACAAAAAAGCTGGAGGTTGGGAATAGGACAGCTGTTGCCGATTTGGGAGGTAGTGTGTTGACGGGTACATTGGGGAATCCTCTTGGGATTTTGGCCCGGCAATTGTCATATACACTTCATAAGGTGAGGGACAAGTGTCCTATTTACAGTGTAGACGGAAGACCTGTTGACCCTGATTTGGATCGAAAAGTGGAAACTTCTTTTAACCAACTTCTGGATAAGGTAAGTAAACTTAGGCAGATGATGGGAGATGTTTCGCAGGATGTTTCGCTAGGAGCGGCATTGGAGACCTTCTGGGAGGCCCCCGGTGATTCTGTTAATGGAGAAGAGATGAAATTGTTTCATTGGCATCTTGCAAACTTGGAATATGCAAATGCTGGATTGCTTTCAAAGCTTTCACTTGCATTTTGGGATCAGGACGATCCATTTGATATGGGAGGGGATCACTGCTTTCTGCCTGGTGGAAATGGAAGACTGGTCCAGGCATTGGCAGAGAATGTCCCAATTCTTTACGAGAAAACAGTCCAAGCCATCCGTTATACTAGTGATGGGGTGCAGGTTGCTGCCGGTGGGCAGGTTTATGATGGGGATATGGCTCTTTGCACAGTTCCACTAGGAGTTCTAAAATCTGGTTCCATAAAGTTTATCCCTGAGTTACCTCAGAGAAAGCTTGAAGGAATAAAAAGGTTGGGATTTGGCTTGTTAAATAAGGTCGCAATGCTCTTTTCACATGCCTTTTGGGGAACTGACCTCGATACATTTGGACATCTCTCTGATGATCCTAGCCTTCAGGGTGAATTCTTCCTTTTTTACAGCTATGCAACTGTAGCTGGCGGTCCAATCTTGATTGCTTTAGTAGCAGGGGAAGCTGCACATAAGTTTGAGACCATGGAGCCTACTGATGCTGTGACAAGGGTGCTTCTGATTCTTAAAGGTTCTTATGTGTTGGTTTTCTTTACTCCTAGTGTGCTAATTATTGTAATTCGAGCCTTAGGAAAAACTAGTATGCATAAAATACTTGCATGACTAAAACCCTTTTTCTGTAATATGTTCCAATTGTTATACCGACTCTGTTTACATGAGAAATTAGAAGTATGTGTTGCCCATGCTTTATCTCTGGTGTGATTTATTTACGAAATAAATAGTAGAAATAAAAAATTTGTGTTGTCTACATGATTGTATTTGTTTTGTCTCGTGCTATTAGCAAAACAAGTCATGACTGAAATTTATGAGCTTGTATTTACATCATAAAAATAGTGATTTGCAGTTCTTTTGCACAAATTTAATTTCCCATTAGCTTTCCTCATCTGATTTATAGAGATATCATATATCATATTTTTGTGTGATGTGTTTTAGTTTCACTGTTCTTCTATTTCGCACGATAGAAGTGGGTGAATTCACAATGTTGTCATTAGAACATGCTACCAAAATAATTTTTCTTCACATTTATTTGGCATGAACTTGGCTGAGATGTTAACAAGAAAATTCTCTACAACGAACAATTTATGATTAAACAGTGAAGGTTCCGTATTTAGGGGAAAATGAAGATTGACTGTCACGTGGTAATAATCATGATAAAAAGATTCAAGGTTTATGTTTATTAAACAGTATATAGACTAATTTGAAATTCAAATGCATATGGTAGTAATCCATGGGGAAAAATAGACAAACAGTTACTTGTCCCTGTCGTGGTACACTTTGGTGAGAGATGAAACAATGGGGTGAACATCATTTATTGTTGCAGAGTAATTATTTGATATGTGTACTCAATCAGGTTATGGTGTTTGGCCCTCGTTCACTAGCTTGCATTTAAGCATCTAAATTATTGCTTCCGATTTATGCATTATTCGCATGAAGATGATAAATCACCTTATATTCCGTTAAATTTGTTAACCTGATGAACTTCTAGAGAGAATGAATTGTAATATTAGAAAGCAATCCCATTTTTTGGGTGAATTGCTCTTATTGATTTACCTAAGAATGTTAGTTGCTAGTGCTGTTATCACTGCCAGTAATTGAGCTTTTCTAACACGTGGCTAGCCTTGGTAATGCAGGTATATATGAACCACAAGGTATTGAAGTTCCAGAACCTATCCAAACTGTTTGTACTAGATGGGGTAGCGATCCGTTCTGCTTAGGTTCTTACTCCAATGTTGCTGTTGGGGCCTCAGGCGATGATTATGATATTATAGCTGAAAGTGTGGGAGATGGGAGGGTTTTCTTTGCTGGGGAAGCTACCACCAGGCGCTATCCAGCTACCATGCATGGTGCTTTGCTCAGTGGGTTTAGAGAAGCTGCCAACATGGCTCATTATGCTAGAGTTAGAGCTTCAAGGTTAAAAGTTGAGAAGAATCCAACAAGGAATGCACACAGTTGTGCTTCTATTCTTGCAGATTTATTCAGAGAACCTGATATTGAATTTGGCAGCTTTTCTATAATTTTTGGTAGAAAAGATTTTGATTCAAATGCCATTTTAAGGGTGACTTTTGGCAATCAGAGAAAGAAGCCAGATCTACAGCATTCGAACAAGTTGCTTTTTGAGCAGCTTCAGTCTCATTTTAATCAGAGGCAGGAGTTTCACATTTATACCCTATTATCTAAGCAACAAGCCCTTGACCTCAGAGAAGTCAGAGGAGGTGATGAGAATAGAATGAACTACCTCACGGAGAAGCTTGGAGTGAAGCTGGTAGGAAGAAAGGGTTTGGGGCCGTCTGCTGATTCAGTTATTGCTTCTGTTAAGTCTGAGAGAAGCCGCCTCAAGACCCCATCATCTGGTTGGTAAACGTTGGCTAAATTTTGTACACTTGTCAATGCGTTGTTAGGCTTGTTTTGTGCTTAAATTTTCTCTCTAGTTCTTGCGAAATACTGTTATTAAGACACTGTGACTTTCTATTTATGCTTGATTAGCACAACTATTGTAGTGTTTTATGTGTCAGTAAATGATAAGGCATATGTATGAAGTTTTTTGTCTGAAGCGTATTAGGCACTAAGGTGGCGGTCTCAGCTGTAAGAGCTTGTTGTGCTTGTATATGAGGATGGTTGGTGAACATAATATACAAGGAACATCATGGAGCAGAGATGGAAGCAACTATAGTCTATTTGGTTTAATGGACATAGCTACACATAGCTAGTAAAAAATGGAAAACTATGAGGAGGTGATGATCTTTTGTTAGATCCTGTTATGACCAAGTTTCTTAAAGTAAGTTTGCGAGCAACCGAAAATGGTTGGAAAAATTGGAAATGTAGAAGTGCCTCTAGTGATTCCAACCAAAACTTCTACTGCCCAATTCAGTGAACCGGTCTAATGGCAGAAATGGTGACTGGTGTTGATAAACTAGGGGTATATGTACTTGAAATTTCTTGGAAGGCGATACATGATGTGTAGACTTAACGTTTTCCCCTGCAAATATTTCCTTAATTGTCACCACTTGAGGTTTTTGTAGTTTTCAAATTATATTTAATGTGAATTTACCGTCATTATTATCCTTTGATTTGGATATCAATAAAGTTACAAAGCAGGAGGAAAACATACATGCTCATGAAGAAATTGTAGTGTTCCATGAACCGATGTTCTAAAACTGCTAACGCTCTTGCCTTGAATGCAAACACAATTTTTTTATTGTCTTTGTATGTAAAGATTAAATAATTCGGTTAAGACATTAGATAGCAGCTGGTTTGGATTGTTGCTATTTTGGTTGCTTGAACTGTAAATCTCTTGCATGTTACAGCCCGAGCACAAACCTATTAATATTTTTATCATGTTAAAGTGTATTTTTACTAGGGTCTAGCGTTGGTGGTATTCTTATTAATGTCGTAAAAGGGCTTTATTATAGGGATAGGAATATTACACAACCGGATTGGACCGGTTCTGAATTATAGGATAATGTAACCAAACCAATCTTGTAGGATACCAGATTGAATTTATTGGATTAGGTGTATAACACAATCTGAAATTGGAATCGAATTGAACAAGATGAAACATAATTGGAGTCAATATTTTATTCTTTTCCGACCACTATGTACACGAAGAAGTTATTTATGAAGCAAAATAATAATAACAATAAAATCAAATATATTACTGAATCGGATTCAAACAGGCCGAATTAAAATGATTCTGGATCTGGTTTAGGCAACCCAATCCAATTAAGATTTGATGCCAGGTTCAGATCAATCTCGAACCAGTTTAACAGGTTCCGGATTGTACCTGTTTCCGACCGGATCGGATCCGATCCGATCCGATAAGCATCTTTGCTGTATGATGTTCAACATGTGGTAAGTTCAAGAGTATCAAAGTAATATTTGTCCTTTGTTGTAGAATCATTAGAAGTAAAAAACAACAAATATCTCGTTTTATGGAATGATTGCTGACTATTTTAAGAGCTTTAGATGAAGTTGCAGGAAAAGGCTCACTTTTCCTGTTATATAAAAAAGAACTAACCTTTCAGATAAATCTCGGCTCAGATAAACGATAGAACTGCTAATGTTTTTCCATATATGGAAATTAAACTAACACGTGATTAGCTGTCAATACTTTATCGTTCATTGCAACAAATTTTTTTAGCACATATAGTGATGTCTATTTTGATGCGTACCTTGGTATTTTCTTTCCTTTTGTGGATATATTGTTATTATGAAGCTAACATAATCTACATTCCGTGAAAGGTATATTGAAGTCAAAAGTGGCTGCTGTGAAACAAAATCAAATCAGGTACGAGCTGGAATCTTCATTTATTTTCCAACAACAGCTTTGCATTCTCATGCATATCCTCATATCTATACAGAAAAGCTAAAATTGTCGGCAGCAACAGATTTTCCATTCCAAGGGCAAATGTTGGTCTTAAAATCGCTAGAAATGGTATTAATGAGGAGTCTAGAACATTGGGCAATAGTGATGGCTTCACCAGTCCATGTTTAGATATACAGGTAGGAGCAAGTAGCGGCAACATTGATTTGGCTCGCCCCATCACAAATAATGTTTCTGATTTTGCCAGTGATTCAAGTGGCTCTGCCCCTCGACATTTAGGTAACAATAATGGCTCAGGGACAGATTTTGGTTGTAATGTTGGGTCATCAGTATTAATCAGTAATAACCACTTGGATTGTTTGAATGCAAATTGTGGTTCGATGTTTGATGACAACTTAAATGGTTCAAACCCTCAAAATAATGGCAGTCAGCATTGTTTGACGCCAAGTTTATGTATTGACAACAACCTGTCTTCTCCAGTTTTAAATGTTAGTACTGAATTATTGGGTGAAACCAGTGGCTCCAACACTCAGAATTTAAGTTACAGTGATGGCTCTGCTGTGCCTCCATGTTCAGTGGTCGGGACTAATTCGAGCAGAAGTGGCAGCCCCATACCGTCAAATTCACATTTTATTAGTGTCGAGTCTCAAGATTACGTCAGCGATATTTCAGATGGTATTGATGGCATGTCTATTCCAGAAAATATTTTTGAAGACATCATGAATGAACTTTTGCCTCCAACTGGCTCAAGCCCTGGGACTTGGCAAGTTACTGGGAAATTTTAGGAATGGAAACCAAGAATATCGAGGCCATATTTCAAGGTAACTTTTATGTTATGTCATCGCCATGATGAACTTTATTTGTTACCTTTTCAAGCATCAAAGATGCGGACTTCTCTGTGTTTTTTCAAAACAATTGTGTGTTGCAAGTACCTGATGCATTTTTACATTATTCTCTGCACATAGCAAGTTCGCCTAAACTATGTGCAGTTATTTTCTCTAGGGTCACAGAAGGAGGAGACTGTGCATGTGACCTTAGTATCCTCTAGAAGGCAGCTTATGCAACGGTAGTGGGATTCCTTAGCTCAGAATTGGCCTTTGAGAAGCGTCATTTATGCATTATCAGATATATTTGGATTGTGTTCTTCCCCATCTTATAGCACCCCTTTTACCAACACTCTTTTGCAGCGTGACATCCTTTCTTCCCTTTCATTCTTTTCTATGAGAGCATTGAGCGTGTAGTTTTTGGTGGCTAGAAATGTAGATATTCAAGCAGTGTTATGACGAGCTGCTACGATCGTCCTATTGATGCATACATATAATATTCTAGTAAAAAAATATCCATAACATCTGTCATCTTTAGCCGTTTACAATGAACTTGTGCTTTATATCAGATTCTATAATCCCAAATTTTCTGTTCAGTGTCAAATGTTACAGCTATGAATTGATCTACTTGATACTGAATTTCTGTGATGTGTCTTTGCCCAAGGGAATAGATTATAGTGTTTATTTCCACAGAAACAAATTATTTAGGCATTTGAACTTAAAAATAAATTTAATTTTTTTAATAAAACATAGATAGGATCAAACAAAGAAAAGATATTATTTATTTGGAACTGTCGATCACGTTAAATTAATTACACTTAAAAAATTCAAAAGATTGATAAAAGCAGTTCTTAGGCATAACCATAGTCAAATAAATTCTACGAAATGTATATTTTTCAGAATGGACTTCGAACTTTTTTCGAGATTTCATCTGTTGCTGAATTTTCTGATGACCCTATAAAGGCAAAAGCTTAAAATTTTGAATATTTTAAAGAGGATCGTTCAAAAAATCGGGAGCAACCATGCAGAAAATCTCATCTGATTTAAGGATAGAATTATGTCGAAAATTATGGTCTATATTTCGAACTCCATACAATCTTTTCTGTGCCATCTCCATACTCGTGCCAGACAAATAGAAAAAGAATGGAACACGCGTAACACAACAAGACCATTACTTGCATACGAAATACATCCGACAGCCCGTCGTTGATACCAGAACTGTAATATGTACACCTTTCATCCACATTAATAAGTACTGCTAAGAATGCATATGCCATGCACGTAAACTTAACGTTTTTTATTCATTTACAGTCGATGCCACGGAACAACAGGAAATCTTCAAAAACATGTGTGATCACCAAACTTTTCATCCTTTCTTTCGTATGATACAGGTTTAAACATCAGCAACCCCAAAAATCCACTTACCGAAAGATGTTCTTTGAACTGTTTGATCCCTAGTTCTTCTCTTTATGATGCTCCTCATTGCTTGCCACCCCTCCAAGCCATTCTTCCAATTTAGCTTCTCTATCAGCTTTGAACTCATCATAGGTCTCGCATAATGAAAGTAAAGCCAGGTGGGACAAGCTTGTACTAAGTTGTGATTCTTCTTGAAGCTGTTTACCATCTTGACTCGACAATAAATCTTCACCCTCGGCCTCTGGCACAGTTAAATGACTTTCTTTTGCGTTTGGGGATGTGGGTCTAGAATTTAGCCGAAGATTCCCATCCTCGGATTTCATCGATTCCTTAGACTCAACTTGAGGCCACTTTAAGTTCGTGACCTTTTGTTTTGCAGACTTGAAAACACCAGACAAATAGCCTCCATTCTTTTCACCATCCGGATGAGGAAACATGGCGTTACTTCCAAAGGTGGCTGGTGACCACGAGCTACTTCTTCCAATATAACCCGATCCAGAGTTAGAGAGTAATCCTTTTCTTGGTTGTTTATTTGACATGATGAAAAGAGATTTTTTAATTTCCCTAATCATTTCTTCTGCAACTGGGAAGCCACATTCTTTCATCGATCTCATCATGCCCATAGAGTCTTCTAAATCTTCTGTATGCAATACCGTCTCATGAGATTTTTCAACGACATTATTCTTGAGATTAACAAGGTTGGGAGTTGCATTTTGGATATGCTTCTGAACATAGAAAAGCCCAACTGAGGGTTCGTTTGCCACATATTTTATCATGTCTGTCAACTCTTCTGTCACTTCCAAGAAAACATCGACAACAGAGAATTCTTGCATATTTGTGGAAGATATTGGATACCCATCACTGGAATAAAAAGATGGTGAAAATTTTGTGCTTAGATCTCGAATACATGATTTTAAATGATCTAATCACATAAAAAAACCACAACTCGTAAGAAACTGGGATTGCGGATCATGAAATCCATATGAAAGTCTATCGAAACAGAAGAAATAACAAAGGTTTGGAATCAATCTTACTTGAACATATATCATACATCCGACGGACGAGCTTCTTGTAATGGAATTTGAAAACCTGCAAAAACCAAACATTAAATAACTAATTCACCAAACAAATTTTGTTGGCAGCTTCCCCTGTATCTGGAGATTTAATACATAAAACTTTTGGAATATCTTTGTCAATTGCAATTTCACAAAGCAAATGCAAGACCCTAGCGCAAAGCAGTACATAATTTTTCGATGGGATATTTGGGGAATAAATTAGGTCACAATTCATTTTAAAAAATTGACATTTTTACGTGTATTTAAACGAGAAGATTATTTTGTCATAATAAGTATTGACAAATAATTGTGTGAGACGGTCTCACGAGTCGTATTTTGTGAGACGGATCTCTTATTTGGGTCATCCATGAAAAAAATATTATTTTTTATGCTAAGAGTATTACTTTTTATTGTGAATATCGGTATGGTTGACACGTCTCACAAATAAAGATTCGTGATACGTCTCACAAGAGACATATTCATAAATATTTGTTCAAAGTTTTTTTTACTAACTATTCATCGTCAGGTTGTCATAGGTAGACTTGTCAAATTGGGTCAGGTCCGTCAGGCCGGTCCGTCCCGTTATAAAAATTGAGTGGGTTGGGTTGATAAAATAGCATCTCGTTTGGAGGCAGGCCAAATGAGCTGAGCCCGTTTGGATTGCGGTTCAAGACGGGGCGGGCTGGCCCGCCTAATTATGATAGAATTTTATATTTTTAAATTTTATATAAAAATTGGAGTAAGTATCATAATCGTTGGAATTCAACATATTTGATGTTGGAAAATGTCATAAAACAATCATTTGAAAACTTCGAAAAATGTCTTATAATTTTCTAACTAAGTAAATAAATTATCGGTAAATTTCAAAAAAATACATCTGTGAATGTTTCAATTAAAATTCAGTACCTAGCCATGATTTTTTAGAAATCAGTACCTGACAAATCTATACATTTAGTTTTAACTACCCACAAAACAAACTTTACATTTTTACCCTTTATTATTCAAATAAATATATTATTTTATCCACAAAAATTATACCATTTTTCTCCATTTAAAATATAATTTTAGCAAAATATTGTTTCTCAATTATCATGGAATAAAAGTAAATACTTATTTTGACATACAAAGTACCTATTACGGGGTTTCAGATACTTGATTTCGCTCTTTGAATAATCTAAATATATAAGAAAATACTATATTTTCGAGCATTCACCATAAATTCATTCATTGTTGGTCTTTTCATGAAAAATGCATTAGGATGACTAATTCATGTCATTTTATTTTTTTTTAAAAAAACATAGATCATCACCCATCATGAAATCAGATTAAATATTTATTTTGACCCAGAAAATACCTATTTTGGAGTTCCAAATGCTTGATTTTACTCTTTGAATACTCCAAATGTGTAAGAAAATACTTTATCTTCGAGCTATCACAATAAATTCAATAATTGTTGGTATTTTCATTGAAAATACATTAAGATGACTTATTCATGTCATCTAATTTTTTAAAAAACACAGTTTCTCACTCATTGTTGAATTAGAAAAATTACTTATTTTGATCGATAAAATACCTATTTTCGGGTTCCAAACATTTGATTTGGCTATTTGAATACTTCAAATGTGTAAGAAAATACTTAAGTTTCAAGTAATATTAAGTGACTTTTGATTGTGTCATTTGTGAAGTTAAAATGTGATACTTAAATTGGTACACAGAGTATCTAATTAGAGTATATAAATACATGATTTTATCCCGTAAATACTCGTATCCAATTATTTGAGGATGCCAAAATATAATTTGAAGTTAATATTAAGTGACACCGATGATGATATTCGTGAAGCAAAAATGTGATACCTAAATTAATACAAATAATACATAATTCGAGTTCACAAACTCTTGATTTTACCTTTTAAATACTCAAATTCGATTGAGTATGTCAAAATATATAATTTGAAGATAATATTGAATATTTTTTGATGATGAGATTTGTGAATAAAAAACGTGCTACCTAAATTGGTTCAAATAGTACCTAATTTGATTTCACATATACTTGATTTTACCCTTTTAAGACTCAATTAGTTATATTATTTTGGCATATAAAAAATATAGTTTCAAGTAATATTGAGTGATTTTTGATGCGTCATTTGTGAAGTTAAAATGTGATACCTAAATTAGCACAAAAAATATCTAATTCGAGTCTACCAATACTTTATTTTTCTCCCTAAATGAGAAGTATTTTAATTTGAGTTTGCAAATACTTTATTTCGTAAATGAGATACTCACAATATGTATTAAAATACTAGATATTCGAATAGGCAACGTAAGTTCACCAAGTATTGATATTTCCATGGAATAAGCATTTGGATGACATATTCATATCATTTAATATTTTTTCTGTAAAAGAAAAAACAAATTCTCAACTAAGCATAAAAATTTTAAAGTATTTGTTTTTATTTGAGAAGTACCTAATTTGAGATTGCAAATATTTAATTTGGTAGATGAGATACTCATAATATGTAATAGAATACTGGATATTCGAATATGCAACGTAAGCTCACTAAGTGTTTATCTTTCCTTGGAAGATGCATTGGGATGACATATTCATCTCATTTAATATTTTTTTATATATAAAAAAAACAAATTCTTAACTAAGTATTGAAATTTTAAAATACTTATTTTTACTTGAGAAGTATCTAATATGATACCTAAATTAATACAAATAATGCCTAATACGAGTCCCCAAATACTTGATTTTACCATTTAAATACTCAAATTCGATTATTTGATGGTGTCAAAATATATAATTTGAAGTCAATATGGAGTTGTCTTGATGATGAGAGCCATGAAATAAAAATGTGATACCTAATTGTTACAAATATTATATAATTAGATTCCACTGATAATTGATTTTACCCTTAAAAACTCAAATTTGATAATAAGTATAATGAAAGAATATTGATGCATATAATGAATGATTACCAATAAATATTATGAAAGAATACTAATGAGGATGATATCAAATGAAGTATTGCATTGTCATTTAATGAATACCAACAAGTATTGTGAATGAATATTAATAATATTATAAATTAATACTCATAAGTATAAAGAAAAAAATACTAATAAGTATAATGAATAATTATCAATAAGTATTATGTCAAATAAGTATAATTGTCAAATAAGTCATTCAATGAATATCAAAAAGTATTGTCAATTAATATTTATGAGTATTTTATAAATCGTTGATCCAAAAATCGATAGATATGCTTAAAGTGCAAGCTTCAAGCTCATTTACGAACTATGTTCATAATGCATCTCCCAATTAGTCCATGGTGAATTGCATGTCGTTTTATTAAATCCCATAACTTTCGACCTACTGGAATATGACTATCGACGTGTATCCGACTTCATATTTCTCTGTAAATTGTAAATCCACGGATTATGCTACCTCGTTCCTATCACGGGCTATTCTCTCGAAGAACATTGTCCGGAAATCTTCAAATATTCGCTCTAAGCCTTTTTTTCTATTTCAAAGCTTTGTAGCTGCTGAAAAGTCCTTGAACATGTCATCCAAATGCATCTTGGATGTAAACGCGAGCACTTGGTGAACTTATGTTACATATTCGAATATCCAGTATTTTAATACTCATTCTGAGTATATCATTTACCAAATCAAGTATTTTAAAATTGAAATTAGGTATTTCGCAAGTAAAACTAAGTAATTTAAAAAGTTCAATGTTTAGTTGCGAATTTGTTTTTTTTTAACAATAAAGAAATAATTAAATGAAACGAACATGTCATCCCAATGCATCTTGGATGGAAATGCGAGTACTTGGTGAACTTACATTGCATATTCGAATATCCAGTATTTTAATAATCATTCTGAGTATCTCATTTACCAAATCAAGTATTTTAAAATTGAAATTAGGTATTTCGCAAGTAAAAATAAGTAATTGAAAAAGTTCAATGTTTAGTTGCGAATTTGTTTTTTTTTTAACAATAAAGAAATAATTAAATGAAACGAACATGTCATCCAAATGCATCTTGGATGGAAATGCGAGCATTTGGTGAATTTACGTTGCATATTCTAATATCCAGTATTTTAATACTCATTCTGTGTATCTCATTTACCAAATCAAGTATTTTAAAATTGAAATTAGGCATTTCGCAAGTAAAACTAAGTATTTTAAAAAAGTTTAATGCTTAGCTACGAATTTGTTTTTTTAACAATAAAAAAAATAATTAAATGAAATGAACATGTCATTCAAATGCATCTTGGATGGAAATGCGAGCATTTGGTGAATTTACGTTGCATATTCGAATATCCAGTATTTTAATACTCATTCTGAGTATATCATTTACCAAATCAAGTATTTTAAAATTGAAATTAGGTATTTCGCAAGTAAAACTAAGTACTTGAAAAAATTTAATGATTAGTTACGAATTTTTTTTTAACAATAAAAAAATTAATTAAATGAAATAAACTTGTCATCCAAACGCATCTTGGATGGAAATGTGAGCATTTGGTGAACTTACGTTGCATATTCTAATATTCAGTATTTTAATACTCATTCTGAGTATGAAATTAGATATTTCGCAAGTAAAACTAAGTACTTCAAAAAATTCAATGCTTAGTTTTCTTTTAAAAATTAAAAAATATTTAAATGAATGTGCATGTCATCTAAATGCATCTTGGATAGAAATGCGAGCACTTGGTGAACTTACATTGCCCACTAGAATATCCAGTATTTTATTAACTTTTATGAGTATCTCAATTACCAAATCAAGTATTTAAATTTTAAATTAGATATTTCGCAAATAAAAGTAAGTACTTCAAAATGTTCAATGCTTAGCTGCGAATTTTTTTTTTAAAAAAATAAAAAAATAATTAAATGAAATGAACATGTCATACAAATACATCTTGGATGGAATTCGAGTATTTGGTGAACTTACATTGCATATTCGAATATCCAATATTTTAATACCCATTATGAGTATCTCATTTACCAAATCAAGTATTTTAAAATTGAAATTAGGTATTTCGCAAGTAAAACTAAGTACTTGAAAAAGTTCAATGCTTAGTTGCGAATTTGTTTTTTAAGAATAAATAAAATAATTAAATGAAATGAACATGTCATCCAAATGGATCTTGGATGAAAATGCGAGCATTTGGTGAACTTGTGTTGCATATTCGAATATTCAGTATTTTAATACACATTCTGAGTATTTCATTTACTAAATCAAGTATTTTAAAATTGAAATTAAGTATTTCGCAAATAAAACTAAATATTCCAAAAAGTTCAATTGGTTGCGAATTTGTTTTTTGTTTTTTTAAAATAAAAAAATATTTAAATTCAATTTACATGTCATCCAAATGTATTGGGAATGATGAGTGGAAAGAGAAGATAACCAACAAAAATAGGTATTTATATAATTTTTTATTAATTAAAAGGGTAAATAGGTAAAATTGCATGAAACATGTAGTAAAAACCAAGTTTGTCTTTTGTCAGGTATTAAAATACAAAAAAAAATTGTTAGGTACTGAATCTTAAATAAATCATAGACAAATGTATTTTTCTCCAATTCACCCATAAATTATCACCTTAAAAATTTAATCATAATGATAAATGATGTTTGGAAACACAAATTTCGGATATATAATTTTACAATTCAATTTATGAGAAATCACAAGAAGAAGAAATTATTATTATTTTTATAATAACCATCACATAATTATAAAATACCTATCTTCTTGAATAATAATTTTTTTACCTCAAATAAAAGAAAAAAATCACAATTTTTTTTAAAAAAATTTCTACCCAAATTAATTTTGTAATGACTAATAATAATGAATTTTTTAAAAAAATCATACCTGCAAATTGAAAATTATCACCATGCCACAACGATATTAGAGTTCGACTATAGTTGTTTAGGACGGATAAGCCCATCATTTATTTCAAAAAATTAACTTTTTTTTTTACTAATCTTTAAACATATATATTTTTTTAAATATGAGAGAATTAATCATGTATATATAATAGAATTTGTATGAGTGATTAAATTAAACAAGTATTTTCTTAAAATTAAATTGAAAGATTGTGTGATAAAATTGACATAAGACATATAAGTGTTAGAGTTTTTTCAACAAAATCATATTTATACACAACAATGAACATGATAAATAATATATGGAAGTAGATCGAGAGTTATCTCCGGCTATCGAAAAAAATGTAAGTATTTTGTTTTCCTCTGATTAAAGTCTTTTAAGCGCTCCAACTCTCTCCGTAGATATTGTATTTTGTTCTTATGAGATGTGTGTTTAGAGACATCAATCATTAATATTTATAGACATCTCATACAATCAATGAGTGATTGCAGGTGCTTGATTGTCAAAAAGAAGAAGCGCATACATATCTCAATTTTCTAAAGTTGGGCAGATACATATACCGCTTTTAAAAAATGTATACTATGACCATCGTCATTTTTTACACGTTTTGTCCTTTGATATGAACTATTTTTTCTAAGTTGAAAATTGAGTAAATAAAAAAAATACGTACTTTTTAAAAAAGTAAAAAACGTAATTTTTATTTTTCGAAAATCTGTGAGCGAAGCCGAAAATACCGAAAACAAAGTTTCTGGCCAACTCACTTATCCTCGATCTTTCGTCGTGCACGCACAGTCATCATGCTCCCACAGTTGTAGGCCCCTGCCAGTTTCGCGGTAGAATTTCAATCAAAATTGGTAATTCTTCTTTATTCTTTGTTTTGGCATAGACCCGAATCGTTTTTTCCATATTAGATTTCCAGCGTCTTTCTAATTTGTTTTGCAGTGGAACATATTTGGGGTTTCTTTCTGTTTTTCATCAATTATTGGCTTCAATGGGAAGTTTTTTTCTTATCTCATTTTCAGTGAGTCTATGCATGCTTGGAAAGTACTGATATGTGTTATTTAGAGCTGAAAAAGGGCATGAGACTTTTGTTAATGTTTGGTTGGTTAACTAAAAAAAAATAGATGTGCATTGGATTCTTGGCTACATTGATATTTGTAAAGATTCATACAAAAATTTAAGCAGGCTACATGAATGAGAGAGGTCTCAAGATTAATGTGTATAAAAAAATCCAGTAACTGTGGCTAACTGATCTAATATCAGTGATAATTCATTTCAAACAGAAACAGTGGCGCCGAGGGAGATCTATATGCCCATGGTTCCTAGATCCCCCGTTCAAATTTCACGCTCGAGGTGGTAGAGCCTTCAAGTTGTTCAATCTGAAGCCCAAGTTTTGTTCCTAAGGCCACAAGATTTGGTATCTACTCTTTGTGAATAATATTGTTATATTTGATTTCTGACGAGGACAGAGTAGGATGGTCGAATATTAAACTCTTAGTTGTCTCATGAAGATTAAAAGGGGAAGCCGAAAACTAGCCTTTAGCATTAGTGGGCCTATGGGTGCTTGAAAATATATCTGTTACAACATCTTCATTTTTGAACATATCCTATGATTTTTTGTGTATTCTTGGAAAGTTTGAGTTGAAGGCTTAAGTATGTTTGTGAGAGCAGTCATCTTCACTGACAAATGGTGGCTGACGCTGAAACGAAATTTTCAGTTTCCCTCACATTCTTCTGGATTACATTTAATGTGAGGCTAATCTACTAGGTCTGCTGGTCGTAGATCTCCGATGAGAGAAGATGGCTGCTAGATTAGATCAATATCCATGTCACTGAGCTTTTTCCTGTTTGAGCTTCATGATTCCAGTTTTTTTGTCACCGACAAAATTTTGAATCTAAATAAACCTGGTCGTATCCCATTTTAGCAGAAACACTGTCCTATTTATTTGGATCCAAATAAGCAGGTTTAGATTAGAAGTGATAGCTTCGATGCTAAAAAAATCTTTCAAGTTTCACGTCCCTACTTCCTGTTAGTATTGTTTTCTGTATCGGTATTTCAGAAATGAAGCCTGCACCGAGTAAACAAACTCAAGGGGATGGAACGAAATTGGAAGGATGCAGACGAATTTGGTCAGTAAAAGAAGAGGAAGTGTTGATATGTGCTCTAAAAGATATTATCACCAGAGGCTGGAAAAAGGAAAATGGCTTTAGAGGAGGCTATTTGCATGTACTTGAAAGGGCAATGGTCAAAGCTTTTCCTGGTACTGACATTAGGGCCTTGCCTCACATAAATTCCAAGCTACATGTTTGGAAGAAAAATCATAAAATGTTGACAAGCATGTTGGCACAAAGGGGATTTATTGGAATGAAGAAGAGTATACGATTAAGGCAGAAGATGATGCGTGGGATTTATACGTGAAGGTTTGTTTGAAATTGGTTTTGAATTCCCTCATTAAAATTGGGACTGTGGTTTATGCTCATGATGATTGTTGTTTTCTTTCTTTCTTTTTTATGTAGTCTCTTCCTCTTCTTAGTTTTCATATATATATATATATATATATATATATTTCTGACAGTGTTATATTTCTGACAGTATCCTCAGCTTTCTTTGATGTTTAGTAATCACAGTGCGATCATTATTATTATTTCTTTAGATATAAAAAACTGTTGCTGAATTCATATAGTATCAAGGAGGTGAAGCATGTTCCACCCATTGGTTAGGTTTCTTAGTCATCATATGAAAAAAATCATTTAATTGACAATGTTACTTCCAGATGTACTTAGACTTTTAATTGTTTGAAAATTGGGGATTGTGGTTTATACTTGAGGTGATTATAGTTTTCTTGATTTTCTGTTGGCTCTTTCCCCTTCTTGGAATGATTCAGTATGGGACATGCTTTATTCAGAATTTAATTGTTTTGGGGTGTACATACTTTCCTAGAATGATAATACTTTGGCTCATCTTTAAATTATTGGCTTTCATCTCTTTCTTGTTTCACTGAATCATTTATTTTTCGGCTTGATATGGCCAGTTGGTTTTTCTTTGATACTCGTAGAATGTGTTGTTCCATTGCTTATGTTTTTCATCAAACATCATTTCAGATAGACAGCGGTGCTCGTACAATGAGGTACAAGGCTTGGCCACATTACAATGACTGGTGTCAAATATATGGAAATGATCCCATCATAAGAGAAAATATTGAAGATCTTTCTGATACTGATCAAAAAATAAATACAGATTCAGGAAAAAACGAGAGAGAAATGGCACTAGAATTCGATTGCTGCATCAACGAGGGGCTCGATGATGAAAATGAGGTATCTGTGTGTCGTCTTCAAGAAAGTGAGACAGAAAAGAAGCAAATGCCAAGGAAAAGGAAGCTTTCAGATCATAGTTATGATGATCCATTGAGGGCCATCGTTGATCTTTCCGAATCTGTCGGTATCAGTTTTGGTGAAATTATTAAACGATTAGGGCACGAGTATGAAATATCAAACGCTCGAAAACAGGTCTATGGTGAACTCGGTAAAATTCCAGGATTGTCCACGCCAGATAAGGTAATCGTCGCGAGGCTTCTCGTGAACAAAACTCCGGACATGGAGCTCTTTTTCAGCCTTCCTGATGATGCAAGAGTTGTGATGGTTAAAATGTTATTGGCTAATCGACTTTAGTGGATCTTTTGAATCAACTTATGATGCAATCCCAATCTATTTTGGTTTTGTGAATTAAATTTGGGATATGAAAACGAAGCCACGTTTGGTTATGCAATTCATGCACTTCGTTATGCTTTTTTGTTGCATGATATTCTACCGCATAAACAATCTAATAATTCTATTTTATTATAAGTTTTACACTAATATATGATGAGTTCTAGTCATATCTCCAACTTATATTTTCAAATTTTACTATACAAAAATAGGATTTGAAAATTCGTTATTATTTTACTCATAATAATAACTTTTTTCGGATCAAATATCTATTTATAAATTTTCTTAATAGACATACATATTCAATTCACATCTAACTAATTTATAGGATCACTCCAATTTATTTATATTTATATTATAGTAAATTCAGTACTATACACAGGTAAATTATGAAATTCGTAACATACATTTGAAAAACTACCTTTAGATTAAATATCAAAACGTAATAATATATTGTTATACTCATAAAATATTTAGAAATTGATATAACTAACACAATTATTTAAATTTACATAATTTTAAAAATAATTAAATACAAAACAATCAACTAGGTTTAACCAGCACGAATTAATATGTTGGCCATGTATTTTTGTCATTTTACGAGTTTGATTATCAATGTTTTCGAATTTCGATTTTATTATTACATATTTTTGTTGTTGTTGTGATTTTAGTTCTTTTTAATAAGATAGTATGATGCGGCTCTGTACACGTTAACACTGCATCTGTACCATATCATCGTCATGTCATGAAAATGATATACTTTTGTAGATTTGATAGATTTTTACTGACTTATATAGAATTTACAGATTTATTATGTGGATTCTTGTAGATTTTTTGCGAGATTTTTATAGATTTTTGTAAATTTTTTTTTTTATATAGAATTATATAGATTTTGTACCTAAGTATAACATATTATTTTTTATTTTTTTTAACTAATAATTAATTGACATAGATACATATTCAGTTTGAAATATTTTTTAAAATTTATATTATTAAATAAATTTATTTTAAAATTTAATATTTACATGTATATGTGTATATATGTGAATTTGTATGTATGTTTGTAAATTTTTAAAAATCAATTTTTACTCCAATGTAATAAAAAAGTTTAATTTTATTTATTAAAAAATTACTATTATTTTCAATTATATGACTTTCTAATATCTATTGTAATAATTTTATTAAAAAATTCATAATTCTAATTCTATAAAATTTTAGAATTTCAAAATTAGAATTAATAAAATAAAGAAAAAAATTTAATTTTTAAACAACAAAGGAAACAATTTATTTTATAAATTATATCATAATTTTTTTAATGAATTATATCTTAATACCCTAATTTTTATTTTTTAAAATTATATTTGTTATAAGATTATTCAACTATTAATAATTAAATTACATATTATATTAAAATAAAAAATATTAAATGAACAATCAACCGAAAATAAAAAATTTGAAAAAAAATTGTATATAGACATAATTTTGAAAGTGAGCCAGTGATTTATATAGATGTGAAGAGAGAAGATGATAATAGAAAGATACGAGGTGAGAAATATAAAGAAATAGCTTGTGAATGAGTTAAACACTTTAACAATTAATCCAAATATTTGGCCTACGTTCGGATCTGACTATACAGCACCATAATCGAAAGGTACAACGGCACAAGCGAAGCGGGTGAGAAATGAGTTGCATCGGGACAGAGAATTAAATCAAAGATAATTTTTGACCATTTATAGTTATATATTAGACTTTAATATTTATATATTAATAAAGTTAAAAATCTATTAAAAATCTAAATACGTCTAGATTTTTATAAAGATTTTAAAAATCAATAATAAATATTTTTAAAATTTTTTGGAAGTCACTAAATTTTAAACGTCAGTAAATTTCCTAAATTAAATAAACCGTTGAATATTTTTACATGCCTTGCGTTTAGCCTACAAAATTACTCGACTCGTCACTTTAACATACCCTCGTGAAGAGTACAATTCACTCTCCACGCCATTTTTTCTGCAACAATTGTGCGAAATGCTGCTTCATTGCCTCTGTTAGTAGCGGAGAATCCCCCAAAAATTGAAGAAATTTTGAGAAATTGCAATGGTGTCAGCCAAAGGCAAGGAGAAAGTGAGTGACAGTGGTGGGAAGGGGAAGAGGAAATGGAGCGCTGGAGCAGACGACGATAAAACTGCACGAAAAAGCAAGAACCGAAGCGGAGTGTTGCGGTTCTTTGATGATACGTCGTACGAGGTCGACAAGGATAGTGATGTCAGCGACGGCGACGGCGACGACGATGACATGTTTGATTTTGGTAATTATTTGTTACAAAAAAACTAAGATTTGTACAATCCTGTTTCATGTGGTGTTATGCCTGGGTTCTAATTTTTATTTTTTTTTGTGGGTTTTATTTTAGAATAAATAGTTAATTTAGGGTTTTTTTTGGGGGGGTTTTGTTTGTGTTGTTTCTGATTTTAGATTTTTTTGTGTGATTAATTGGATTTTTTTTGGTTTGCAACATTGCGCTTGAGGGTTTGACGGTAGTCATAATTTTATCCGTTATTTTTTCCTGTGTTTGAAATTGTTGTGGGGATTAAGATTTTTGATGAGTGAAGTGTGCTTTTTCATTTTTCCGGTGTTCTCTCTTGTGAACTACGGCCTTCCTTTTGGGTACATGCTTATGTGCTTGAACGCTCTTTACTGTTTTTCTAGCTCCGTCGGTTTTTCTTTTTTTGACAAGTCAGGTTTTTGTTTGCATTTCTTCAAATGTCCATTCTTGAAGTTGTGAGGAAATTATTTTGTACCTTCATTTGTTCGACTATTTTCCGAGAGATCTCTTTTTTCCGACTAGTTGTAGCTTTGTATCCATTTAACTTTTGGGAAGTACACTCGATTCTTTGATGGCTTAAAATTAATTGTTGGAGTCGTTCTCGCCAATTTACCCAGCATGCTTGCATTTTGCTGCCTCAAATTTTGTCCTTTCTTTTTCCAAAATATCGTGTCTGGATGTCCAAATCTATCAACTAAACCATCTTTTGTAAACTCACTCACACTCCTTGGGAAGCAAATGGCTGGGTCGGTTCTCTGTATGGGCTTAATTCAAAGACTGATGTGAATATCTGATATAAAATTGTTATCCAGATAATTTTTTCTTCTTGTATCATATATTGTTTTTCCCATTCAAATACTCAATGTTTTGTCTTAATTTGGAACAGATTTATTTGAAGAAGAATTTCCGCTTGAGCCTGATAACAGGAATGAATCTGGGAAAGCCACCCCCTTTTCTTTCATTCCTAAAGAGGAGGTGATGAGTGAGGAAGAGTTTGAAAGAATGATGGAAGAGCGATATAAACCAGGAGCTGATTTTGTTACTCACACAGAAGACACTTGTGATCGCAAGAGATTGTTTGAGGGAAACATGTATGTGCCATCTGCCAAGGATCCAACAATCTGGAAAGTCAAATGCATGGTAGATTTTGTAAACTCGTGGGACATGCTAATTCAGCATTTTGAAGATTGTGTTGTGCCACTTTCTTTTTTTTCTTTTCCTTTAAATTTATCGCAAAGATATTTGTGATAGGTTGGCCGCGAGAGGTATTCTGCATTCTGTCTGATGCAGAAATATGTGGATTTGAAATGTTTGGGAACTAAGCTGCAGATAATTTCTGCATTTGCACCTGATCATATAAAGGGTTTCATATTTATTGAAGCTGATAAACAATCTGATATCTACGAGGTGCTGTTCCTACTCTTTTTGCTCAAACTTCTTCTTGTTTGCTGCTCAGGGTAGGGATTGGATAAATGCTGATCCATTTGTTTATGAAACTATAGGCATGCAAAGGGCTTTGCACCGTATATTCAACTAAATCAGCACCTCTTCCAAACAATGAAATGTCTCAGCTGTTGTCTGTGAGGAGCAAGTCTTGTGGAATTTCCAAGGGTATGTGGGCCCGTGTAAAGAGTGGGAAATACAAAGGTGATCTTGCTATGGTAAGTATTTGTCCATGTACTGAAATGTTTAAATGCTCTTAGTTCCTTATCTTGGTGTATGTCTTTTCGACATGCTATTGCAATCCTTGTTATCATCTGTCGGAAAATCTCTTGTAATGTTTGAATGACTAATCTAGGTCGTAGCTGTGAATGATTCTCGGAAAAAGGTGACTGCAAAGCTGATTCCAAGGATAGATTTGAAAGCAATGGCTGGAAAGTTTGTAAGTTGATTTGTTCTACATATTGTTTTTAATGTTTACACGACTTTACACTTTTTATTTTATTTTTTGAAAGAAATGAACACCTTTAAGATGATGAATTTTTCATGTTTTTCAATTTGAAATTTGTTAATTTTTAGGATTAGCTTATATTGAAAATAATTACCCTCTTTGACCGTTTCCAGGACATTTGTGAAGATCAAACTTATCCGAATTGTAGCCTTTTTTCCTTTTTAACCTTTCCTTCAGGAGTTGGTTTTGATGGTTGGACTAAAGCTATATTTTGTGCCCCAGTATTTTCTTTTATTTGGTTGAAATAAGTGAACTGGGAGCTATTATTTGATTTTGAACACCCCTACTTTGTTACATGATCTAACTGGCTTGGTTATGCTATGTCAGATATGATATTGAACCTTCATTTCAACTGGCTGCACTCCATTACAATTTTGTGTGCTGATAATATATTGACAACTTTTTCTTTCTTTGGGTGGTGATGGTGGTGGACTAGTAGTTGAATTCACTTATTGCCTAGTATTCATTTTCCTCAGTAAAACTCATACTAGACCAAGAGATTAAGTACTTGATCTTGCAACCACACAAAGTTCACTTATGAATCACATTTTTTATGATGCTAGCAAAGATATTTTTCGTTATATGCTGTGTATGCACGTGTAGGGTGGAGGCATAGCTGCTAAGAGGACTGCCGTCCCGGCACAAAGACTGATCAGCTCTAGCGAACTTGAGTAATTTAGTGTTCAATATTTTATTTTACTGTGTTTATTAGTCTTTAACATGCTACTAATGTAGGGAGTTCCGCCCTCTTATCCAATATCGCCGGGACCGTGATACTAATGAGATGTTTGAGTTTCTTGATGGGATGATGCTGAAGGATGGTTATATATACAAAAAAATACCCATTGACTCATTAAACTATTGGGGTGTAGTTCCTACTAAAGACGAGCTCTTGAAATTTGAGAGTTCAAAGAAGGATGAATCTACTGATGTACAGTGGCTTTCTCAACTTTTTGGTGAAAAAAAGAAGCAGAAAGTTGAAGATGTAAAGCAGGACAAAGGGGGAGGGAAATCAAAGGGTGACAAAGGGGGAGGGAAATCAAAGGGTTCGTCTAGCACTGATGCCGGAACGAGTTTTATGCATGATCTGGTTTTTTTTGGGTAGGTCTCTTGTTGTTATCATGTTTTGGGACTTATTTATATCTACTTTTTTTAAAAATTATTTTTACGATACGATCCTGACCTGTGTGCCAGGCGGAGGGATTTTGGTGTTGTCATTGGCTCAGAGAAGGGTGATAGTGTCAAGGTCTAAACATTTTACACTTCAGAAAACTGTAGCTGATTGAACCGTTCATATATGTCGATCCACTCTGCTTTTATGCCTTTTCTTTTATTTCAGGTCATTAAAGAAGGCTCAGAAGGACCAACTGTGGTCAGTGTTAAAGAAAGTGATCTGAAAAGTGCATCGTTTGATAAGAAATTATTCTCTGTGTTAGACCACCACTCAAATACCGTATCAATTAACGATTGTGTTCGGGTTTTAGAAGGTCCATTAAAGGTCCGGCATTAAACTTCTAACTAGAAAATTCAATGTTTTGTGTTTGCTTTGAGTTTTGAAAGGCTAATATGCATAAATGCTTGTTAAATTGGGGTTGCAGGATAAACAAGGGATTGTTAAAAAGATATACAAAGGGATATTGTTTTTGTGTGATGAAACTGAACAGGAGAATGATGGTTATATCTGCATTAAAGGGCAGCTATGTGAGAAAGTCAATTCTTCCGGTATTTCATCAAATGGAAAGGTTTGTCTGTACTCAATCGACAAAACCAGGAAGTTTAGCTGCTTTTCTTGTTTTGACAGAATGCTGTTCTCACTTACAGTTAAAATTTAACTCGGTTTCAGGGTAGTGAACCTGGGTCATCAAGCTTTATGGATTTACCATCATCACCAAAATCTCCTTTATCTCCTAGCAAATCTTGGCAAGAGAAGGATGATAAATCCAACTGTATGTTTTAGATTTCAAAATCTCATGTTGGATTCATTTGAAGCTACTGCTTCTTTTAAGCTGTAAAATTTATTTTTTCAATGCAGTTAAACGCGAGGAAAATGGAATGTTCTCTGTTGGCCAATCATTAAGAATTCGTGTTGGCCCTTTGAAGGGTTATCTTTGTCGAGTATTGGCTATTCGTCGTTCTGGTGTCACCGTGAAGCTGGACTCAAAAAAAAAAATTTTAACGGGTATGATGAAACAATATTGATCCTTTTGTCTTTCTGTTTATTAAAGCACACCTCTTGTTATGTTGCAGTGAAATGTGAGCATTTATCTGAGGTCCGCGGAAGAAATCCAGCCATCTCCCAGGGGTATGGCAGCATTTTGCTACTGAATTGAAAATAATTGACGTGATCCTCAATTTTGGTTTAGTTTTCCATAGTCTTTGAAGAACTTTTTTGTGCTCTACAGGGAGGACTCAGGGGCTGCGAAATCTTTTGATTTCTTTCAAACACAAGATGGTGCAAGCGGTAATGAGCATTTTATGGTTTCAGTCACTTTATTTAATCTGCCTTCGTGTCCAATAACAATAACATTTTTCGCATACTTGTTTAATGGACAAAAACATGTACGCTGTTTGAAGACTGGATGGATGGGGCAACGTTATCAACAGAAGGTAACAATTGGAATGCTGGTGGATCAACTGAAAGGTTGAACTCTTAACTGATGCTCATTATTAATTTTTGTTGAACTTCAAATTTCTGGAATCTTCTTATCGTCGTGGTGTTGAGAATGTGAATTTTTCTCTTTCTCAAAAATGTTTTTTGGATAAATGGTCTTAGTCTTAGACTTGAGATTAGAATCAGCGAGTGGTCCGTTCTTAAATCATCGAAACTGCAGATTGATTAATTGTGGATAGTTGCTTTTGTCAACATTCATCAAATGCAGTGTCCTAAAACTCGAGCTAAGCGGCCGCCCGACCGCACCGAAAAAGTACTAGGCGGCAAGGGTGCCTAGGCGGGTGGTCTAGGCGTAACTAGGCATTTAGAGTTATTTTGGGAAATTTTTATTGGACTTTGAATTTTTGAAAGCCAAATTAAACCAGAACATGACATAAGAAAGAATTTTAGGTTTTTACTTTTAATTTTTTGGGATTGAAAGCCCAATTAAAACAACGATTTGTTCACTTGTGTTTGTCCTAAGACATTACTCTCGTGTTCTTTGTCTGCTTCTGCACACATAAGAAAATCGAACCAGTCCTTAAAGATAATTTTTTTCTTTATTTTGATTTTTCTTGCATTGTCTATTATCCTGACCCACCTTAAGCAGAAGAAGTAGGAGGAATGAACCAGGTGTCAATTGGATTTTAACAAAGTTTGGGCTGTAATTTATTCTAAAAACTATTTCAAATCTCTTGATACCGTGGAATCTGCCTAATGACACCTAGCTCCCGCCTAAGCGGCCTAGGCTCTAGGCGTTGGTTTGGCGTCCGACTAGCGCCTAGCGAATTTTAAAACATCGATTAAATATTCTGAGAAGTTCCCCATTTAACTAATGAAATGGAAGATGTAATACCTACATGGAATCACTGCTAAAGTTGCATATGATCGAGAGAAAAACAGGCTCCACATTTGCATTTATTAGTTATTGTTGGTTCCCTTACTGACATATGATATGGTGTGCTTACATTTGCAGGTCTTCTTGGTCGTCTTTGCCAACATCAGATTTGTCGGTTAGTTTGATTTTAGCGTTTTGTGTCTTGTTATGACAGTGCATCTGTTTGTTATCATGCATGAGTAATGTTGATGAACTAAGAAGTATTTGCAGCTTACAAATCAACCTGGTGCTGTTGTTCCTGTGGCTGGTGATGCCATGAAAGGTATTTTTGGTGCATCTTCATATCCTAAAAATCAGATTAGTTTAAATTGCTAACTAGAGGTAGTTTATGCAAGAACACTCCGTCTGTTCCTTTTGCAGAAAAAGTTTACATAGAAGATATACCAGTTTGATTTGCATGTTCTTTTGGTAATCCCATGCCATCCATGCGGCTTTGTATCTTTTATAACCATTTCCTTTTTCAAAAGGATAATCCAATTCTAATTTTATAAAAACTAGCGTCTTGCACATGCAATGCGGGACATATATGCTCAATTGTCAATTGTTTTTTAAAAAGAAAAAAATTACCCCAAAGCAGTTAAATAACCATGAAGGTGGGAGTCATTTTCAAATAATAAAGCACCAACGTGTTGGTAAAACTTGTGGAAAATAATATGAGAATAAGTAGAATTACTAAATTGCACATTTTGTCAAATTTTTTCTTTATTGCCTTGGGGTTAAGTTTGGAAGTTTAAATAGATGTACAAAGATAGTTACCAGACCACCCTCTGACTTTATTAAATAACTATAGATGACAAAAGTTGCGTTAAAAAAGAATACCAAATACCACAAAAGATAATCTGGAATAACTTTATCCATCAGTTTAGATTGCCAAGACTGGTGGCTACATGGCACTTTTAGTCTTGAGAAGCTGCACTGGAAAGTTAATTTTAGTCTTAATTTATTTGGTTGAACTTTCTTTAAGTATCTGTTTTTACTTTCCTCTTTGAACATTTGGTTTTAACTGAGGGTAATCTGGATACAATCCTGGTGGAAAATGCATCCATGCTTCTTGTAAGAGCCTCTTATAATAATTTCTTTTGGCTTACTTCTCTTGCACTAAATGTCGTGCAGAAGATTCTGGTTGGCAGATCAAAGCGACTTCAAATCAAAATTCATCATGGGGTGCAGTCTCTGTTGGTGAGAAAACGGTTCCTGATGCTGGGTTGGTTGATGGTTGGGGAACCAGTAGTGGGTGGAAGCAAGCTAGTTCATCTACTGCTGTTGGTGTTGGTACTTCTGCTAGCTGGGGCAAATCTGTTGAACCACATCATGATAACTCTCACGATGCAGAGAAAAATGAATCTTGGGGCAAAGCTGCTGAGAAGTGGAGCACTGCTGGTGATAACTGTGGGAGTAAGGTAGCTTGGGGTGCTTCTGTTGTTTCATCAGATAGACAGAGTGGGGGATGGGGTGATTCAAGTCGAGAACTTAATAAACAAGAAGCAAGTTCCTGGAAGAAAGATAAATTTGCGTTGACGGACTCTGCTGTCGTGGATGAATGTAAATGGGGAAACCAGGGTGATACTAAAAAAGATGGTGTGGAAAGTTGGGGGAAGAGTGGGTCTACTTGGGGTACATGCAGAGAGTCTGAACCTGAAGGTCCTTCTAAGAAAAATCAGGAGCGATCTCAGTGGAATTTGTCAGAAAAAAGGAACGATGAGTCTGCTTCTACCGGAAACAATGCGGACATTGGCGGTTCTTCTAGGGAATGGGTTAATTTGGGTAGTGCTAACATAAGTGACAGTCAAACTAAAAACTGGGATACTAAAATGGTGTGTGGAATTGCTACTGAAAAAGGGCAAGCTGACGGTTGGAGTAAACCCAAGCCTGTTGGTGTTGACGTTGGACCTTCGTGGAAGCAGGATAGTAAACATTCGTGGGGCAAGAAGGATGACTGTTGGGGTAAATCAAACGAGAGCAAGGACAAGGAATCAGGGTGGAAACGAGGATCAGATGGTAATAAAGATGCTGGTGGAGGAAATGAATGGGATAGCACAAAACGTAATGAGGATGATAAGCCCAGTGGTTGGAACTTGCCAAATGTTTCCAACAATTCTGTCACATCTGATTGGGGAAAAGCATCGACTGGAAATGTTGATAGTTGGAACAAAGAAAAGAAACCAAATGAAAATAATAAGTCTTCGTGGGCCGCTGGGAACACTTCCTTTGATGGTCAGTCATCTGATTGGAGTTTGGTTTCTCAAGACAAAGCAAAAGATGGGCAAGTTAGTTCATGGAAGAGTGAAAAGAATGTTGATGGAGGTTCATCTACTGGATGGGGACAAAGTAATTGGCTGAAAGGCGAAACACATGATACTGGTGGTAATCTGGGCTCTTCTTGGAGTGGCAAAAGCGATTGGAACTCTGGAAATGGTACTGATAGGAGCAATAATCTAGATGACACAGGCGACAGGGGAAGAGGTGGAAATTGGAGAGGTCGTGGTGGAAGAGGTGATCGTGGTGGTTTCCGTGGTAGAGGTGGATCAGGTCGTGGTGGTTTTGGAGGTAGTGATACGGATCGTGGTGGGTTTGAAAGCAGATGGGTTTCTGACAGGGGAGGCATTGGAGGTAGAGGGAGATCTGACAGAGATGGAGGATTTCGTGGGCGTGGTGGTTTTAGAGGCAGTGGTCGGGGTGATTGGAAAAACTCTGGAGGTGATTTGCGTGAGGAAAAGCCCTACAGCTGGAATAAAGGTTCAAACAATGATTCCGAGGGATGGAAAAGTAGTAGCAGCCAAGGCAGTTGGAACTGGGGAGATAAGGAAAACAATCAGGGAACAAATCAGAATCCATCAACCGAGTGGAATAAACCATCTGGCAACTCTGAAATGGGTACTTGGCAATCGAAGGAATCTAACAAAGGTGAAGGACAATCTGGCTCATGGGGCAAAGCTGTATCAACTTCTTGGGAAACTGCCTCACAAAATGAGTACTCAAGATGGAGCAAAACGCAACCTAGTAATGAAAATAAAACCAAAGAATCTACCAAGGACAAAGAACCATCGGATTCATGGGGTAAAGCGGTAGCTGGCTCCAGGGAAACTGCCCCAGAGAATGCTAGCTCATTCGGAAACTGGAATCGGCCAGAAGCTAGTGATCGAGGGCTGACAGAAGAATCTGCTAAGGACATAGGGCCATCTGGTTCTTGGGGCAAACCTGCAACTAGCTCTTGGGGCGATGGAAGTAGCAAAGGAGGGTGGTTATAACGCCTCGAGGTAACTACAGATCCCATATTCCTCTGTCTTTTGTACTTTTGAAGGACTTGGGCTATAATGTGTCATCTTCTGTACATTTGAATATCATGACCAATGTGGTTCCATTCATCCATTGTGATCATAAACATATTTGGCACGGTGGTATACGTCTGTGCGAGAAAGCAACATACAAAACATGCTGGCATGTTAAGAGATGTTCATTTAGTCCAACTGCAATTAGCACACCTTAGTACACTTCTGTCTTTCAACTTTTACATCCTTCGAGAGGCAGTTTCTTTATATTATGGATTACTAAATAACTCTAATCCTCCTGCTCTCAAACATTTTTCTCACCTTAGCGGGCAGGCAACTTAGGCAGACCTCAAAACCGATCTGAGTTTGTTTGAGGGAAATAATCAAATAGTGGTTGAATTGTTAATGACATTGAATTTTCCAAAACTAGCTCTCACCTCCAAGGTTGCATGATATTTTGAACTTATGCAGTACCATTCTCACCCTCAATTACACAATGTCGTGGGGATTCTGAAGACAACAGTATAGGATAAGTTAGATGAGCACACGAGTTTAAGGTATAAATACAGAAACACCCAGTTTGAAAAATTACATACTCCTGATCCTTGGAAATTTTAAGTATGCCCTTGCTATACTATAGCCTGAAGATACGAGCATGTGAGTATGAGGATATATAAAGGTCATGGCTGGTGTTTTCAGCTCTAAAAATGTTTTTCTGTCTCTGTAATTTGTTCTTACCTATATCTAGATCTATAGTCTGTATCTCCAATCTTCCAAAGCATTCTATTTTGCTGCAGGTAAACATGGCCGAGCTCTGGAAATTGTGGATGTATTGCATCCACCGTGTTAGCAAGCTACAACCTTATGTTTACCTTACAAACTGTTTATTTTGGTATCTTGAAAATTTGACAGGCTCATAATTTCATGCATGTTGAATTTTTTTATGAACTCGAAATACTTGACCATCATAACAATGTTCTGGTAGATAATCCATTTGTGCATTTGGGCTCTTTTTCTGGTTTCTACATAATGCTATTCTGCATAGGCTTTCAACTGATTACTGTGCTAATATGCTCCTTATCGAAATATCCGTGTTCTATGCTTTAATTATTGTTCTGGTAAATGAATCTTATAATTTATTGGTTGCCTTTAATACACCGTCTTTAGAATTTTAGAGTTTAGACAATGGATGGACTACTTGTTGGACAAAATTTATTGACATTTCCAAAGTATTTTGAATTGGTGCTCAATTTAATGTCTGATGAGTTATCGAATGAAAAATTTTAGGGAACAAAAATTAAACAGATCGTAACTGCATACAGAATAAGTCTCTTGTGAGACGGTTTCATGAATTTTTATCTGTGAGACGGGTCATCTCTACCGATATTCACAATAAAAAGTAATATTCTTAGCATAAAAATTAATACTTTTCATGGATGACTCAAATAAGATATTTGATCTACGAAATTGATCCGTGATACCGTCTTATAAAAATTTTTGTGTTGCTTACAACTTTCGAACGCACGTAAACGACGTTGTTTATGAGTCATGCTTGCAACTCAATTTGAATAAAATATAAGTGGGGCCTTTGCCATAGATCAAATCTTGAAAAAATATTTATCATTCCTTGTCTATTTTAAAATTTGTCGATTTGTTCTTAAATACCTATAATAATAAGAAGATAGAGTAACGAGGATGGATGGCACTGCCACATAGTAATCAAAATAATTAGAAGTGACAAAAACGTCGTTGTGGTTGGAGAAGAATGTGTAGGTGTTGTGCCGCTCCCGAATATCATTCCCAACAATCCGCCATCTCCGGCGGACCCATTATCGCCACCTCCTACACCGGTTGTGGCCCCTCCGCCGTATGACATGCTAATGCCGTTGTCCCTGCGTTATGATAATGATGTAAAATTTCAATTTCTTGGTTCTAAATTTGAATGATGCGAATTAAGGGTGAAACCTCCCTCACATGTTGAACCACTAGAAAACATCTTCTATAGCTTTCAAAACGTCGATGTACACGATAAATGGGTAGGACCTACACTAGAAAGGAACATATTTGGATCAACATTTCAAAGTCTTGGAAATTATTTGTTTTTGTCCTCCAACCTTCTTCAAATAGGAGATTTAAATAGAAAGTTAGAAGAAGCCCCATTTTATCCTATCCTCTTCTATTTGAACCCATTCATATATATAAAGATATGGTATTCTACTTGATATTCCACATATATTCATCAAATTATCTTTAAATGATTTAAAAATATTTCGTCGTTGACATCGGGTAAAGCTTCTTTTCAATGTGGGTATTAAGTCCAATGGGCCCAACAGGTAAGGGTCATCGTTTGGTGGGCCTATATAACCAATTTATTACAAGTAAAGGGACCACAGCCACCAAAAAAAATGCCTTATTTTAGTGGTGAAAGTGGCGTTCGTTTTCTTTTTGAATTGCATCACTTTGAATCTTGAGTATTTCTACAATTTAAAATATTATTTTTCCCGTGTGTGTGTGTGTGTTTGGGCACAGACTGGAGTTAAAATAATTTATATGTACCTGGGGCCGCCAAGAACACCGGCCCTCATAGTGAGTTGATTGACGAAGTAGGCAGACCGAGGCTCGACGCTAGATGCCTTGGCATACTGGACGCTTCGGCTGGCACCGGACGGCACGAAATATGCCCCATTCACCAATACGTCCCCTTCTGTTCTCCAATTCCATTCACTCCATACATTCTCATCTGTATCGACGCGTTTCGTCACCTACACGGTGAAACTTGCAATGATAATCATTAATTAATTAATTTATAAAAGACCATTATTTAATTTGGTCTAATATGTTAATGCTAAGCAAAATTTACCTCCTTAGCATTAGGGTCGACCGGGGCAGTGTACCTATTGCCTTGACTATTAATGGTAGGATTAGCACTCCCACCAATTGCATACATTTCCCATTGTGTAAAATCATTGTTCACAACGTGTATGTACCCTCTCCTACACCTTGGCATCCTTTGCACTAGCCCCTCTCCGAAATGATTGAACGCGATCGTTACCTATATATACCATGTCGAGGCGGATCAGAATACCAACTTAATTCACTCTCAAAATACAGAAACTATTATAAGATTAACCATTCGTCGTGCCTGCATTCCAGAGTCCGGCAAGTACCTATCGTCGTGTCCCAACAACATAACCTCGTCGTGGTGTGAGAAGTAGTTGTTAGAAATGGTGATGGCCGTGGACGCCATGATAGCGTCTATCAGTCCATCGGTGCAATGGGACAGAGCACAATGGTCTATCCATATGTTTCTTGATGAGAAAATCGATATCCCATCTCCATCGGATCGACCACGGTGACCTACATGCGTGGGACTGGACCGTATGTCGGTGTTTCCAGAGGGTTGGCAGTTGTAGACGTGTATGTTATGGATGATCACGTTACTTATGTATTGCAACGTGATGCATCCGTTCCCGGTTATGCGTATGTCCGCCCCACGACCATCGATGGTTTTGTAGCTATTGACAATGAGTTCGTGCTTGAGCTTGATGAGCATGCTGGATTCAAAGATGATCCATAGGGGCTCATCTTGGATGACTGCATGACGGAGGGTTCCAGGGACAGGGTTCACTGTGTCATGGTCAGAGGAATCGCTTACGAGATAATAACGGCCGCCTTTTCCTCCTCGTGCAGCTTGGCCAAAGCCGATGGCGCAATCCGCTAAGTGTTGCCGGTTGGCTTCCCAGTTAGGGTCGCAGAGCCAACAGTCATCGATGGGGTTTCCAGTCAGACATTGGGGTTGGTCTGTTAGTAGCATTTGCCTTCTTGATATTGACTCGTTGAGTTTCCTGTACAAATGTCACAAGAATTGAGCCAGTGATTCAAGGACACTAAAATCAATTTTTAAAAAATATATAATTTTTTTTTTAATCCATGTGCATTATTACATCACTCTCGTGGATAAATTATTACATCCACGTACACCTCTGTGTGTGACTTTGGTGTCAATCAAATGGCAAAAAATGTAGGCTTGAAAAGAAACTTCAGAAAATTCAAAAAAAGGAGGAAAACTGAATATNTCTCCATTTAGTCGCTTACAAATAATTTCTGAACGGATGAATCGGTAAATTAATCAGAGGCATCAGAAAATGGACCCTACGTGGTATTTTTCATATATTTTTCTACAAGAAGTGGATAAAATGACAATGGAAACAGAATAATGCAAAAAAAGGAAAAACATAGAAATGGAATCAGGTGTATTTTACACATTTAAAAAAAAAACAAATGATTTTGCGATCTATATGTCAAATTTGTCAGTCCACTGCTGGTTCCTATTCCATTCTTGAAATGCCATTGAGTACCAAGAAATCAAGAAACAATGTTCAAAACTCGGTGTAAACTAATAAAAGAACACATGGTAGGGGAAGTTTTCAACAAAAGAATAGCTATGCAACATGAGATGTATCCGCCACCACCAAGCAAAGAAAGAAAAAAAGAACCACACAACTCCGACGTTGTAATCAAAAAACAAAAAAATGGGATGTCCCAATTCCCATGTCATAAACTTTCCAAATAACCAAAACAAGATAAGACATGTAAGCTAGCATTGTCTTGAAACTTGTAACACTGCACAATCTTCTTGAGATATCCCAACTTCTCAGCCAAACAGAGAAATACCCATACAATAAAATCCCCAAAATGGTCAGAAAAACAAGACAGAATCATGATCACTCTTGTTGCAAAATGCAAGATTACAACACCCCCAATGTGTGTATAACATGTAGGGTCAGAATTTTTTTTACCTCTGAACTTGTTGAACCACAGCCTCAGGGTTTGGGTGTTGATGTGGGATTGTGAGATTCAAGAAATCAGAAGCTGCAGTAGAAGAAGAAATGCAAATGAAGATGCAGACCAAAAGAATCCTAATTTGGGGAAGCATTCTTTGAAGAAAGAAAGAAGGGAAGAAAGGACAATGGGGGGAAGAAGAGTATATGATGTTGTGCTATTGTTAAAATTGTTATTATCTGTTTCTGTAAAGGATACACTAAAGAAAGGAAGAGATTTCTTTCTTGACTATTGAATGGGGGATTTGGGATACCTAACCATTACAAGAAATTATCTGTTATATAGAATAATCTTTGTGTTAATCTGGGATCGAGTTAAGTAAAATGGGATTGTGCATGTTTGTGGTCTTATTTTTCCTAAAAGTTTTTTGGGTTTGTCGGAAGATGAAAAAAGGGGAGGGACTCTGTTCAGATTGGGAGGGGTGGTGTTGCTTTGGGGACATGGGAGCGGTGTGTGTGTGTTTTGTGGGTTTTTGGTGTGAATATGTTCTGTTTCTGGCTGCACTTTTTGTAACAGATTCTTATCTTGCTAGCCAAAGATAAATTCCTCTGTAATTCTGCAACTTTATATATCACCTCCTTTTCAACCTTTACATACATACATATNAATATATACATGATTTATTGTTTATATTAGACGTTAAATCTTTACGATATTTTCATATAAATATTCATTCAAATATAATAATTCAACAAATAAATTCCCATATAATTGTTTTTTGAAGTAAAAATCTCATATATTTGTTTGAATCACGTTGAATTATTTTTTCAACCACACATTTTTTATATCACAAATTATCATACGTGGTTTTTTATTCCATACAAAAAATAATAATTTTTTTTAAAAAAACAAACAAACAAACATCATGCAGATAACCATTGCTTTCAAAAGCTAGACTGGAGTGCTGACTTGTTTGCCCTTAAGCTCTTAGGTCATTGAGAAAAATAAAATAAAAAAGTTAATTTTTTAGACCACATAAATAATATTTATTTTAAATTTATTTATATAAATCAGACAAATAACTAATATTACATTTAAATTTGTCCAAAAATTATATTTAAAAATATGAATTGTTAATATCAGATTCTTTCACAATTAAGCTTGCATAGTCACAAGTAGGCCAATACATCGTATTAATGTTGGGATCCCATTCAGACTTTTTGAATCAACGATCGATGCATGAAAGTGAGTGTGATCTTAATATAAATAATAATTCATATTATATACCACTTGCTACTCAATTATACATCTTTCGATTTCTTTTTCGACTATCTCGTCTTAAATATATAGTTCAGTTTCAACATTTAATATCATTTTTCTTGTTGGTTACTATTATATTCATATTGTACTCATACTAACAAGTCTATATATTTGAGACATAATGAATATGTGTACTAGCGAATGACGCACATGCGATGCATGTGTAAAATAATGATTATTATGTATATGAATCAAGATCATTAATAAATCGAGTTAATTTATAAAATTTTATTACAGTTTTTAATTGTTATTTGGATAACGATAATATAATTAGATTAAACGTGTAATTTGTAGAGATAATATGTGAATTTTTGAATTTTTAAAACATATTAAAAATATTATAGTTATGAGAAATATATATGACAAACATTACTTATGTAAATAGAGTTATTTTCATACAAACTAATTTGTATCATCAAGACCACTAATTAGTTTTGATATGCGAGGCACACACATCATGCACATTTATGTGTGCATCGCTGAAGTGACACTTACATATTGGATGTACAATTTTAATAGATGAGTATCACTGTATCGGTGTTCACATAAGTGTGTATGATGGATGTGCATTATATATATAATCGTGGTATTTAAAAAACGAATTGAACATAATGATGTTGAATGAAAATTTCAAACTCAAACATTATGATAATTGATGATCAATAAACTTTATTAATTGGTATGGAGACTTTTGTAAGCAAATTCAGCAATCATTTTCTCGCAGAATTAAGAAAATATAATCATGAAATATAGGAAAATAGAGAATGGTATTATATATTTTTGTAAAAATTTTCTTACATAATTATATTTTAGGAATGGAGAATATCACATTATCCATACCAGAGAAGCAATTGAGAAAATGACTATTCATGATATATATTTTTTAATAACTTTATTTACCGGAAAAATCACAATTATATTACCTTATTCGATCATTTTAATTGGACGATAATTTCGTTACAAAAAATAAAATATACAAACAAGAAACGCGTACATCATATGCTAACATATATATTATCCTTAGCCAACCTTAGCAAAGTTGCAAGAAAATTTAGGCCTTAGCTTCAAGTGGTATATCTACATGTATTTTAGTTTAAAGCAATGCTTTATGTGTGTGTATATGTTTGCAACGCCTCGAGACCTATGAAAAAAAAGGTTTTAAAAAAGGGGGAAATTTTTAAAAAGTAACTCTTTTACTTTACCCCCAAAGAAAGAAAGTATCGACGTGGGACTACCAAACAAAGATACCAAAGGCATAGTATCAGATAATGGATAAGTATATAACCACTAATTCACATTCACAAAGATTTGAACACATTATAAACAAAGAACGTCGTACGAGAAGAGAATATCTTACGAATCAATTTTATAAAATACATCACTTATCTGACTTTATACATGAAAAGTATTATTTTTTAACGTCAAAAGTATTAATTTTCACTCAATTTATGGATCATGTTGATTTATCTTACATATATAGGTTTATGAGACCGTTTCACATTAGATTCACTCTACTATGAAAACTATTTGACTCATCACGAATAATATAATACTTTGTATCATAAAAATCGAGCTATTGCTTAATATATTCGACCTATGTATTGTGAAATTTAAGTTTGAGAAAAAAAATGTATACAATTTTGTGGGTAACCCTACATCTAGTTGAAGATTAAGGATAAAGTATACAACTTAGAATATATTTTATATACTGATTTGAATATGACAAGAGAAGTATTGAATAACATATTTAAATATTGGAAAGGGATTAAAATATTTACTTGTGGGTCAAAATAATGTTTGGTTTGTAAAAAGATTCATGTGCGAATTAACATTAAAAAAATTATGAGATTGTCTCATGAATCAATTTTATGACACATATTTGATTCGTATCATGAAAAATATTGTTTTTTATGCCTAAAGTATTACTTTTCAGTGTAAATATAGACCGATTCGACTCGTCTCAATGATATAGATTCATAAAACCGTCTCACAAGAGATGTATCATGAACTAATGTACAATTTTTGCTGCTTTCGAATTATTAATTTCGTGCCTTTATATATAATATAATATAGCATTTAGATATAAATTTATCTGACAATCCAAGTTAAGTATCGGCTCTTCTATAAATAAGGTATCTTATATTCTGTGTGTGTTTAATTATTAAATTTAAAATGATTTTTATAAAAATAATTATTAAAACATATGGTCATTAGAAAATAAAAATGGCATCAAATTTTTTTTAAAAAAATAATTATAATATAATGGGACGGGCTTCGCTCTTTTACGGGCTCTACATGTCTGGGCTTCCTTAGTTCGGAAGTGGGCTTTTGAGATGTCATGATATGTACAATATTTATTTTAAAAATTAAATATGATATGAAAACTAGTAAAATAATATTTATATAATTATAAAATATTAAAATTTAAGTACACCTTATTATATTAAATAAGACAATAAATAAATAAAACAAAATCCTTTTTTTTCTGTCTGAAACGATTAAATTCAAGAAAATAGTTATAGAATAGAAAATATTATTTTACCAAAAGTTAGCTAAGTATCGATATTTCTTGGTTAATTAATAGTGTAGATTATCATTATCATTTCACGAATCAGATTGCTAATTGATAACCAAATTAAAATAAACATATTGTAGCCCCATGCGCTTCTGCTGAAGTTGAAATTTTGGCTCGGAGCAAGTGTATGGTTTCCAAAATCGTCGTCTTTAGACCAACATTTCAAAGACGATTTCAGAATATTGGGAGAGAGATTGTTGATGACGAAAACATCGTACTTGTTCATCAAAGTACATGATTGTGCTCAAAAGCAAAACGGTTGAGAACGAGATGATGAGAAATATTTTTGGTGACATGAATCTCGTATTTGGAGAATATATGGATTGGTCTTGACCTATTGCCGATCTTTAATGTTCAATTTATAGAGTGAACTAACGGAGTGTTTTGGAGAGCTTTTGCTTATTTTAAAGTGATTATTGTATAGATTATTATGAAGTTGATGAGAAACTAAAATAAAGAGTGTTTGGAAACAGATGTATCGAACCAATAGAAGCTAAATTTTTAATGTTTAGAGAATAATTGCTTCCAAGCTTATTTTTTTAGTTAAATGACAATCATATCCTTAACAATATAAAATCGATTTATTTTAATTATATAAAATTTGATACTCACACCATCAACAATGTGTTTATACGATTATTATTACATTATGAATATTTTATGAAAATTAATATTTTTGTAATATGATTGATTGAAAAAATATATAAGATTGATAAAAATAAAAATGACAAATCTGTATAAACACAAAAAATATGTATAAAAAATTCTGGAAATGCAAATTATATAAAAATGCAAAATATTATTTAAAAAATAAATGTAATATGATAAATATTTTAATCATATAAATATCAAATTGTAATTTTAAACCCTAAACAAAAAATAAAAGCACAAAAAAAAAATCACATTCTTGCTTCTAACTTTTTTTTATAAAAGTTATAAAACTCAAAAAATCTTCCATGCAGCTAGAATCGAAGAAGTACTTCCTAGAAACTCTTCAAATATTACTTAAAATATATTATAGTAAGTCGATTATGTTTGCATAGTGAAATATGTATACGTGGGATCCTGTGATATCAACAAAAAATATAAACTAAATCCCATTCATATAGAAGGCAAAAACTTGTGTGAGACGGTCTCCGAGTCGTATTTTGTGAGACAGATTTCTTATTTGGGTCATCCATGAAAAAATATTAATTTTTATGTTAAGAGTATTACTTTTTATTGTGAATATCGGTAGGGTTGACTCGCCTCACAGATAAAGATTCGTGATACTGTCTCACAAAAGACCTATTCCATATAGAAATTGATGAGATGGTCCAAGATTTGAATAATTGATGAACATTATCGTGTGTGTTGATTCACTTTATTTACGAAGATTTCTTTATTTATTGTTGATTTTCCTAAAAATACATTTGAAATGACACTGAATTATGTGTTAAAACTTGACCTGACGCGTAATTAATTCAATTTAAGGATCTTACGCATTAAATGGAAAGGAAACTCGTAAATTAATTATACGATTTTCTTTTTGGGAAGAGATTCTATCTATGTTTAGATAAATTTGTAAATGCTAATTGACGCGCTGACTAGGAAAACAAATTAAAATCTATTATTTTCGTGAAAATGTGTTTGCATCGTATAATTATTAATATATTTTTAACAATTCTACCAAAAACTGTCAAGGCCTTGAATCAAACAGGTCGAATGACGTCTAAAATACATTCAAGAGTTTATCTAGTAGATTATTGTATTAGCTCGAGAGTTTATCCAGTGCACATCTAAAGACATTGGCAGCGAATTTCCAAGTCATAAAAAAAAAAAAAAAACACAATCCATGAACGTAAGATTATTCAAAATTCGATCTTATTTTTGCCATAGCATTAGATCATAACAAAATAACCTAGGAATTAATAAAATCATGCAGGGTGCAGCCAGTCATACTGTTTCTCTAGTTTCTTCGGAGGGTTTGTATCGGAGAAATAGATACCATCTTCTTTTGCGAACCAATAACACTGACCAGTGATATTGCACAGTGGATCAATCCAACGCGAATTATACACATCGAAAGTTTTGCCCTTTTCTTTCCACGACAGATAACACGTGAACAAGCTACCGAAGAAGCTCTCGCAAAAACGGAAGTTAAAATTTTGACCCGGAGCGAGCGTGTGGGTTCCGAGGTCGTCGTCTTTCGACCAACATTTCACGGACAACATCGGAGTGTTGGCAGGCAGATTGCTGATGACGAAAACATCGTACTTTTTCATGACGAAACATTTTTTCTTGCTTTCTATGGATCGTCCTCGTACAGAAATGGTCGAGAGCGAGAGCGAGAGGAGGAGGAGTATAGGTAAGATGGATCTCATCTTCTTTGGAAAATAACACATCAGTACTATCTCATATATATATATATATATATGTGTGTGTGTGTGTGTGTGTGTGTGTGTGTGTATTACCACCAAGAAATTATCATTTAAAGCCCATTGATAAAGGCAGTGAAGATTTGAATAACTGATGGATTTTATGAATTTTATGGAATGTAATCGTTAATTAGATCCACCAGATTTCAAAGTTGATTATTAAAAGGGTATGTTTTTGTGAGACGTTATCACGAATCTTTATCAGTGAGACGGGTCAACCATACCGATATTCACAATAAAAAGTAATATTCTTAGCATAAAAAGTAATACTTTTTCATGGATGACCCAAATAAAATATCTGTCTAAGTACGACCCGTGAGACCGTCTCGCTCAAGTTTTTTCCTTATTAAAATCATATTGACCAGATTATAATAGTATGAGTAACAAAATTTGTATTAATTAGTGATTTTATCATCGAATAAATACGATTCATGTACTATACTTGGTGTTTTAAATCGTGTTTACATTATACATAAACAAGTTTTGTTTGGATGAATTATTAAAAATTAAAAGCATTAAACATTATATATAAACAAAATACTATAAATTAAAGATAAATATTTGAAAAAAATGAATCAAGCATTATATATAAACAAAATAATGTCAATTACTGACAAAACGTTCGATTCATTTATTTATTTATTTTACAAATATTTCAAGTAAATAAAAGATTGAAATAGTTTTTAATAATTCGTGCAAACGACATTTGTTTAAGAAAAGTGTAGTACAATTTGGAGCATCAAGTGCAACAGATGATTTGGGATGAAATCGTTTGTTCCACTTATTGTTCCAAACCATGCTACACTTTAATCAAATGAATAATATTTGCATGAATTATGAAAAATTAAACGCACTAAATACTACATATAAAAAATACAGTAAATTACAAACAAAATGTTTGACTCGTCTTTTTTTATTTATTTATTATTATTGTATCTTGTTTATATATAATATTTAGTGTGTTTGATTTTTAATAATTCGTGTAAACGAGATTTATTTGCACAAAATATAGCACGATTTGGAGCAGATGATTCCGTTCCCCTCAAAGTTAAAAATAAATCAAAATTATCATAATATAATCGAAATACATTACCAAAATATAATTTTTAATAATCGAACCGGTTACTTACGTTAAATTAAATGTTCATGAAATCACAATTGTATTAAATTCGTCCCAATTCGAAATATATATTAAGATATAACGAATCTCAACTGTATTTGGGAAATGTCTCTTATTCATTCATCCACTCCATTTTTGGCTACTTCCAGGACTTGCTGGAACACTTGTTCGCCTCTCACGTCTCGCTCGCTATTGCTGAGTGTGACTCGCCGTCAACGCCGCCCCTCCCGCCGCGTTTTCAGGCTCAATACTTTTCCTGCAATTCAATGCTCTTCTGCCATGGCCATTGATGGGGGATCCAGTACTTCTAGTCGGTTATATTTCTATCAATTTTACTTGAGAAAACGTTTATCTTCAACTGTTCTGGTTGTCGTGTGTTTATATGAAACTGAGATATGCTTATAGTCTGTGGCGTTGAGATGGGAATTTAGTTTAGGCAAAAAGAGCGGGGGTTATTGCTAATAAATCAAACGAGGATTTGAATCGTTTTGTCATTTTGGATGTATAAGGAGCTCCCTCTATGGAAATCCTTATTAAGGACAAAGTTAAACAAAAAGTATCGAAGATGACTCGGGTATCAGTTATTTATATTTATTGATAATGTGCTCTTGCAATATTAAGGTATTGCAGGAGAGCTTGTTGTATTCTAGAGCATTTTGGGTCACTAAATCAACAATTTCTTGGGATGTGGATGGTGGAGATGGTTCATGTTATCTTTATGGCAGTAAAACTGCTAATTTGTCTGTTGCAAATGGTGAAATTCAAGGTTTTGCTAGAACAACATTCTTTTTATTTTATGGGGTTGGAGCACTCATATTCTTTGCTTGTCATATAGGCTATGATGCGAAAATTGACTTCGGAGAAAGTAACGATAAACTTCCGGAACATGTAAGATACTTGGTGTGTTTGTGTATTTATAGGTTCACTCATTCTAGTGTTATTAAGCTTTGATTATCCATGATTGTAGGTAATTGAAAGATTTCCTCACGTTAGAGATTATAAATCTTTTCAAGTTCCTCTGGCTGTACGTCGCAGGTTTACTCAAATACCAGTTGGCTGTTGCTTTTATAACCTGTAAGTTCAATACACTTGCTTCATGTTTACTTTCTCAAAGGAGCAATGGTAACAGCCTATATACATTTCATGCATCTGGAATTAGCTTGATCATTCTCAAGTATTGTATTTAACCTCTTGATCTTATCTATATTATTTTTTTCAGTGACATATTTTACCAAGCAAAATTTCATGACGTATCATCGTATGTTCATTGTTAAGCTATCAGCACTTTCTACCAAACTAAATAATATAGTCTTGAATTTTCCTGCTTCAACATAAAAGAAGTGTTTCATAAAGATATGAAATAACTTAGGGAAATTATTTCTGTCGATAGAATCTTAGCGGCTTGAATTTGCGGCTATTATTTCCCTTTATCAATCTCTTTATCTTTGACACATTCATTAGAGCAGTTCCAGACATGCCTCTTGATATGTATGTTCACGTGTAGCTGGAGGCAAATGCAACACCATAACTGGCTATTGTGTTGCATTTGCCTGGTGTTCTTGATGAATTATTCTCTTACGACAGCCCACTTGGCCCAATTTTCCCCCCCAATCCATTTCGCTGTACCCCTGGGCACCTACTGCACAGGAAAGCACAATTATTCCAGTTTTTCTTTTCTTCCTTTTTTTTAAAACCCAACTTCAGTCATACATTCTGTATATACAACAGGACGTACATGTGCTCATATATAGGGAACCAGAGGGTGGGGATCATTTGGAAGTTGTCCAGCTAGAAGAGCAGAATGGAGTTTGGAGTGCTAGTGGACCATTAACTTGGAATTGCTGTAACTATGTCTATGTAGTATCCGTGTACCATCCTAGCACCTTGAAAATAGAAAAATGTATGGCAAATGATCCATATGCAAGGGGGTAAGTAATATAAAAATGTTTATTTATTTACAGTACTTCTGGAATAACTAGTATAGTGAATGATTTACATACACAGCTATGTTGTTTGTGTAGTCTCTCAGCTGATGGAAAGAGAACCCTGTTAATCAATTTAAATTTTGAAACATCAAAACCTGAAGGATGGGATGATTTGGTTGATGAAAAACCGGATTTTCTTTCTTTTTCTGACATCAGTATCTATGAATTGCATGTGAGAGATTTCAGGTAAACAATGATACTAGCTTCTCATAAAAATACTTTATGGCTTTCTATATCTGGATTTTGTGAGTCATTCTTGTTGAAGTCTTGAAGAGTTGTTGAATGAAAGGTAATCTAAATATCCAAGCATGCAAATTTGATGGCAAGGGAATTTGAACAAAGTGGATTTGTTTTTCTTTCTCACATTCTCTTCCTGTAATTGTACCTATATGGACTTCCGGAATCAACAAAGGAATTAAAAATACGTAATTGAAAACAAATCCACTATGTAATAGAGTCATTGCCTTAAAAACTTTTCAACTATTTTTTCCTATTATCTATCTCTCTGTGTTGCAGTGCCAGTGATAATACTGTTCATTCTAATTTTCGTAGTGGCTTTCTTGTCTTTATTTCCATGGTAAAACTTTGAACCAGTTTCTTTTTCAAACCTGATATCAGTTTTTTTGATCCTGTATTTTTGTTTTGTCTTCCTCGTGATCTTTTCAAAATTAACAATCAAACAGCTCTTAGTTTCTCATAATTATCAGTTTCGACAAACACCTTTCTGCACAACTGTTTAGAAGCACAGCCTTTACCAAAGGCAACAAAAATAATTATTTATACTTTTGGTAGTTGGTAGTTGGTAGTTGTTGCTGATGGAGTTTTTTTTCCACTTGAAGAACTCTGCAGGAATGCTTCATCTTAAGAAGTTATCCTAGGCTGGTATCACACACGTCCATCTGCTCCCAACCTTACAATTTGGTGGTGTTGATGATGAGAAGGGTAAATGGAATCATCTAGGTATGGTTTTGTTAACTGTATTGTTCCTTTCTATTTAATCTGTTTCATCCAAAAATTTACATGCATTTGTTGATTGTAATCTATCCTCAATCCTTAACAAAATATTTTAAATATTTGAGATGAAGTCCAATTGTAGCTTGAAAATAACATCCAACATTTGGTATTTGTGGATTTTCTTATGACAATATATTTTAGACAACAGCATTTTTGAGAAAGCAGGATGATATTTATGTTATTTAGAATCAAGAATCGAACATTAAGACTTTTGCTTAACTCCGAGTTTGTGTTTGAGACTTGGGCTTCGGGGGTTCTATTGAGTTGGGCCAAGACAGTCAAAACATTTGTGACCAACCTGTTGAAGGTTTACACAAGAAGAATCCAAAAAAAGGGTGGTGGGGGGATATTGGCTTTGAATGGGTTGGGGAAGGGGATAGAGAAATAATATGTTTCTAACAGAAATAGGGGAGAGGAGGGAAAAATTTATTCAGTTATTTGTGTTTTCAAAGACATCTTCTTTTGAAGGACTTCGATCACGATATCTGTAAAAGAGTGCTGTTTCTATTGAAATAAATTCCTTATCATTTCATTTCATTTTTTGTTCTTGCCTTCTGCATATACTTGAAGTTAAATCTGTTTTTCCTATCAGTTTGCTCATGTGAGGCCAAATTAAGTATAAGATAAGACACTTGAAGGTAGTCTCTATTTGTTTGGCAAACTTTTCAGCTGTCTTTACTTTTAGCTGCTAATCCATTTGGGAGAATGTGTGAGTACTATTTCTTCCATTTGTTGCTGAATTCTGCAAACTGCATAGTTCCACATGTACATACTTTAACTAAGTCGTTGTTTTTGTTTGATTGTTTTCCTGGTCACAGTTCATCTTTTCTTTGAATGAATCTTTCCTTTCATTCTTGTTATTGAGATATGTTATCATATTTCTAGACCTGCCTCAGAATGATGTAAAACTTAAACAGATTTTCAGATACTTCAATCATTTCAACCGGACTCAAACAGGCTCAAGTCAGTGCCATACAGACCGTTGATGGACATAATCGGGGGTGAGCCACGCAGTCCTACTTGATCAGTGCCATGGATATAATTGTCCACGTTTTTTGGCTGGTTACTAATTTGTTCAATCCCGTTTGGCTCAAAATTTTCCCCACCCACCTCTGAAAAGCTATAATCCTGTACTCTGGGGTGTCCCAGAAGGAAGCTGTGCAATCAACCCAAATGGTTTTAGCCGCGTAATAGAGTTTCGCAAGATAGGGTTTCTGCTCATGACATTGAGACCTTATTTGACATTGTGAGTTTAAAGGTAAATATAATTCTCGATGATACACAGATACTTCATGTCTTGGTGTTGTCTCTGAGTATATTTAACATTTTAATAGACTCCTGTGAGAATATCTGTGGATGCAAGATGTAGGATGAACCATTTGGCTACAAGTATAATAACACTTTCACAGGTTTGGCTCAACTAAATTCATGATTCTATTCTTTAGTTGCATTATCTCTTGTATGCGGTTGCATATTGTCCTCGATTATTCGGAAAAAAGTTTAAATTGACACTTTATAGTAATCAACAAACCCTTGTCAAGTAAAGTTCTATTTACGTGGAAAATGGGTAGTTTAGGCTAGTATATACATATTTTAATAGGTAGGTAGAAAGGCCTAAGATTTAAATTGACTTCACATTTGGAGTATTTGGTAGAATCAGCACACTTCCCATTAGAAAGCGTTTGAGTTAGCAAAAATGGGTATCAAATTGTTTGTTCATGCTGGTTTAGCTGCTCAATCAACTTAAAACAAGAACATATCCTCGACAGTCGGTTCATGCTGTAGTACTCTGCATGTGTGACCTTTATTCATCTTAACATGGATTTATAAATCAAACCTTTAAGTCAGTTCTACTTGTCGATAGTTGGCTCATGTTGTAGTACTATGTATGTGACCTTTAATACAGATGAATTCAACAGATGACATTGTTAAGGACTCAACATATGATTCGCCTTCAGGTTGTTTCAGAATACCCTCTAGGACGACTTCTGTTTATGTTGAATCTCGATTGAGTTGAGACAACATTTTTGTCTATAGAAATTTTTAGTTAACAATAATGAAATATATCTATGTGTTGTTACATAATACCACAAGGCCTTCTAAATAGAAGATTGATCCTGGCCTTTGGCAAGGGAAGTCAACATAAGGAAAAAATCATTATTCACAACAAGAAAATTAAATAATATTTCCATCATAGGAATCATGGCTGCTGAATCAAAATACATAATAATTATTTTCTAAAGAATATTGGAATTATCAAATGAATATGAGGAAATTTCACCACCCTGGTTCAGGAGCTGGTGCACTAGCAACTGGAGCAATAGCTTCATCAAAAATCCCTGTTGAAAACACAACCAAATCATCAATGCCAGTTCGAAACAACATTTTCAAAGTGGATCGAACTTTCAGATGGTATAAAACGTAAAGCATGAATATGAATCATGCGTAGTTAGAAATAACGAACCACATAGGAGAACGTTTTCGGGAGGAGGACGTTCCTTGGCTGGGTTGGGATCAGCATCATGAACCCTAATGTAGAGTTCTTGGCCCATGTACCAATGGAACAAGTTTTGGGATCTCAAATTCCACATCCCTGGATTGTCAAGGAATGCATACACTGCGGTCCATCTTCCTGGATACACTTGCACAGTGGACCGGACAACCGGGTCGTATAAGTTGTAGGTACTACGCGATGCAGGTGTCCATTCTCCTTCACCGAACCTATATTGTGCATGCAATTCAAACAATAAATCAATATAAGGAATCACAGTTATATACATAATCTATACGCAGATTAGATTGATTGTAATACATGAACCAATATATTCGTTAAATAAATCAAAACAATGATCATGTCAATCTAAAAATACATAATCTCTTTGCATGATTCTCATATTTTAGAGTTTGTTATGAATGGAACGATTATATTTCTTCTGATATGAGATGTAGATGTTTCAACCGAGTAGCTTGATATATACTAAGGTGCTATATGCGTGTTTTGTGCCTAAAATATGAAAATTTGATCGTATTTATTATTATACTTAAAGTATTTTGTTAAATAAAAAATCATATCGAAAGAATGGAGAGATCATTATTATACAAATGTTATAACTTTGGTGGTTCTTTCTAGACTAATAGCCTAGATAATTAGAGATATTCATAACCCTGAGTCAACAGATCTATAAATTAAGAAATAGCAAACAAATGAACCTTACCCCACGACATAGAACCCGAACCCATCCAAATGCCAGGAATCCATGTCGTCAAGATCATTCTTGAACACAATCTCTATCCACCCTTTATGAACTCCTGTCACTACAAAAACACCATATACGGCACCATCTTTGACAGAACGGACAGGAAACACATCGAGTTGATACACACCCGAACCATTTGTGAATTGATCAGCAAGTTTTAATGGTGTGGTGGGAGTTAGATATGATACATTGTTCACTGTATAGACTCGTACACCATTGATGATGGCCTTGGATCCATGAAGGACAAATGTTTGGGTTAATGTTATGTTTGTGACATTGAATGTGCCTTGTGGATTTGGTCTTGCTGCACCTGCAGTCATATTCCATCTGACAATACACACACAATCAAATTAAATAATTGTATAAATTTTACCATGCATCTGTGTAATAACATAATACAATTTCTGTCCTAAATTAGGATTTAATAATTTACCTAATAGATCTAGCTTGATCGATTGAAAAATCAATGTCGAAAGGATCAGGCCCCTCTGGAATTGGCCCACTCGCCATTGAATTTGAATTTTCATAGTGTAGTATACCTTCGCCGACGAGGGAGGAACCATTGGATTGGCTATCAGTAGTATTGAATAATTTTGGTGTAGCCACCATGTAGTAATCAGATTCATCTTGATTCGCTGTCACAAGTACCGAATATGATTGCCCTATGTGAACATCCAGGGAGTCTAATGCGATCTGGTTTGTATAAGACCCTTCTGTTTCAACTAGCACCATTTGATGTTTCTGAATTCTGAAATTGAAACTGAACAGGGTCCCCACATTTGAAATCCGGAGTCGATAGGTCTTGCCTTTGGAGACGGTGAAAGACTCGTATGATGTCGAATCAGGGCTTCCGTAAGGAGCCTTGCCGTTCATTAAGAACACCTTGGGGTACACATCATGAGATAATTCATCTTGTAGCATTGTCCTAACATCCTGCACAATGTTCCAAGGAAAGAAAACATTGTTAATCAAGATTTTGTTAACAATTCATAATACCAGTTGAACGAACAGTTCACTCTATAACGTAAGTTTTCGAGTTCTTGTCGGCTAAGAAAAAAGCAAGAGCCCACGTGTTACCTTAAACGAGTTGTCCATCCAATCACCAATCAGAAGATCAAATTCGGCTTCCGGTTTTGGAAAAGGTACGAGGATCACATTTCGATTGTTGACACGAATGGGACCGAATCCTCCTGCAGCCTTTTGAAAGTTGATGGAGGGAAAATAAGAGTAGGTGCCTATCTGGTCTTTGGTCTGAAAGGCGTAAGTCCAATTCTTTCCAGGTTCAATAGGACAGTTGGTGCCTGAAACCCCATCTTGCCATGAATTTAGCCTCTGTTGTATGCCATTCCTGAAAATTCTAACACAGTTTTATTTTTTTCAGGTCCCACACACACACACATATATACACACACGTACCATGTGAAGAGCAAAGGTTCATCAAGATTGTTGAAGACGTTAACATGAATGATATCGTTGGTAGTTGAGTTTATAAGTGGCCCTGGAAACATTCCATTTATTTTAATCACCTGCGCAAAATTTCATGCACATGCACATTATTCTGCCGCCATCAAACCTCTACTTACGACGCTTATCTGATCGTATACACACACGATCATGATCTATTAATCGAAAATTTTATATGTTACGTCATCGAAATATGTATAAGATGCAGAAGTGTGATGACTTACAGGCTGAATATTTGACGCTGGATGAACAAGAGTGTTCTCTGAGGTAACAATCCATTCATGAAATATATCAATACATCTCACTTCTGTGATACGAAAAATTATGGCCACAACAACAGTTAGCCACTTCATGAAACACTGCATATTTATTGATTCGCAGATTTTAGTCTCTAATTATCTGAATATGAATGTAACACATTGATTGAACGAATTCTGATATATAAAGTAAGTTTATATGCGATTCTGTTGAAAATTTCAAGTGAAATGTCCAAGAAGATCAAAGCTTTAAGTTTTAGAAGTATGTAGTCTTGGTATATATTCGGAAATTACGATAATATAGCCGGCATTTAATATAATTTTTTGTGAAAAAAACAATGTTTTTTTTTCTTGTTTAACTTGGTCAAGCCAGCTGGGTTTAATTTAGCTAAGTACTAGCCATTTGTAACATTATATTGAATACTAAGTATCAACGAAACTTACATTTTTTGTTCTGTAACTTACACATTTTCCAAATCGCGATGCAATTTCGTAGCCAATTTTTCTCTCCAAGAAATGTATGCATCATGATTTGGAGAAAGAATTTGGCTATGGTTTGATGTTTGATGCTTGATGTTGTCGTAGTTTTTTCTTTTTTGCAATGAATATGCTATATATGCTCTCTTTGTTTTGGCAGATGGATATTTCTGGTATTGGAATTTGTTGGTTATTTTATTTTTTAAAAGTGATATGGATTTTAGTTTTTATTATTATATTAATTTCCTACGTGGAATTTAAGAAAAAAAAAAGAGGAGAAATTTGTTAAATAACCTCAATCAACTTTTTTTTTATGAAATTGACCTCTTCAAGTGTATTTGAAATATACTTGAGGATGTCATTTTCTTAAAAAAATAGTTGACCGAGGTTAAAAAATAAAATACCTTAGCCACCAAAAATCAAAATCCTTAAATTCATTTTCCAACTCAAAATTCGGCAAAGACTTAAATTGGAAAAAAATTGCAAAATTATTGTACTTAGAATGCAAATTGACTTATAACAAGATTAAAAATAGAAAAAATACAAGTTCAATTAATTATGATTAAATAAAGTAAAATTTAAAAAAAATATGATACAAAGTGGCGATGGGGAAAATATTTTATTAAGCAACTGTTTTCCTATTAATGAATTTCACGCTCTCATTATCAAAATACCAACCAAAAGAAGAAATTAAAACTTTCTAATTTTGAACGAAATGAAATTGAAAGTTGTCTTGTTACATCTGTCGCTTTGGTAAGAAATAAATAAAATAAAGGTTTTTTTTTTTTGAATTTTACAAATATTAATTACATTAATTAAAAAACATGGTAATAGATTTATGAGGTGATATACATGAATGAGCCCATTAAGATCGGGTTTAAACCGGGTTTTGGACCTCCGGCCCATCCATAGTCAAGATAGAAGGCTCGTGATGGATCTCAGGTATTCTCCTATAAATATCAGGTTTGATAGTCTAATTAGGCATTCACTATATTGATTCTTAATAGAGTCTCTAGCTGCTCTCTCATTTTTATTCTCAATACCTGACTTGAGCGTCGGAGGGGTTACGTCGGGACACCATCCTGGCCTCTTATAACGGTCTTCTTTGTGATTTCAGACCTAGAGTAAATTGGAAGTCTGCATTCAAAATAATATCAACTACTAAATTGAACTTTATATTTCTAGTGAATATCATGGGGTAAATCTCATTTAAGGGGAGAATTCGAATTGTAAAGGAAATGAGTAATTTCTGGACCTCGAGTAGAAAAAAAAATTAGTGAGGCAATAACATTTAACAGATACATCAAATTTTGGCCATTTTTTCAAATAAAAAATATTAAATATTACAAATATAGTTTTCTTATTTGGTTTTTAACCTCGCAGCAACTCGAGAACATATGTTTTCTTGTACATAACAAACAAAGATCGATCTCCTTCATGTAATTTATACACAACTTCCAGTTTATACGACATTTTTCTTAAATTATCGAATAACACAAACTGTGTGCGACAGCTAATTGATATTCTGTGAAGATTTAAAAGAATAAAGAGGAAAAAAATGAAATGAATCTACACATGACAAATGGGAATTGCAAAACGATGATCTTCCCGACGAAAAATCAGATGCATGGATCATCACCACACGATCAATTTTCTGTTATGAACAGCAAGAAGCTGGGTATTGAGAAATATCCGGTGGTAGCCGTCGTTAGCAGACATTGTTTTATATAACTAGAAGCAGCATTTCTGGGAATGTTTGGCCTGGTAAAATTGCTTCTGCTTTAAAACTTGGTTCTTCAAAGGTGTGGATCCTTTCTCCAGTAAGCTAGGTACTTCCAATATCTGTAATACAAATTAGATACATATTTGGCATAAACTGTGTGAAATACCAGAAAAATACCATGGCATATCAAATTAAATCTGATGATTCACATGATAAATAGCCTTGGTTGCTACAACAATGACCTTTTATCGGGATCTTGATTATTGCATGTAATGGAGAGTGCAGAGGAGGGAGTAAACGAACAGTGTCGAAGAAAGTACATACCTTGACGGCGAGCTCTTTAAAACATTCCTTCACATTTTCTTGAGTCTTAGCACTACATTCATGAAATAGACACTTGTGTTTCTTCGCAAAAGCCAGCCCCTCCTCCATGGCAACAACCCTCTCACTGTCCTGAAAATGAAATGTATCGGTTTAACTGGTCCAATATACAGATGAATGCATGAAAAAAGGCTCATAAAATATGGATAATGAACCGGTTAATAACTCCTTGTAGCTTAGGGAGACAATGATTATATCAAACGACAAATCTTCAGTTTCATATTGGAAAACACGACAGAAAGCATTGATGACGGAAAAGCATCTTTCAACATACATAATGGGATTTGATAGATATTTATTCCCAATGTTTATTGCGATAACTTTGCTATTAAATTTGACATTTTGCATATGAATTAACAACTATCACAGATATTAAACGAGAAAATTCACAACCAGCAAGAATGCACAAAAGAAAGTAACATGGATGGCACATGTTGATGCTGTCGCCCCATCAAGCCTTTCAACAGATATATCAACAATTTTCTTATCTAAGAGATGTGGCAACCCCCACCCCCAGTTTCTTATTTTACTCGAATATCATACATTGATTTGATGACATTTACCATCCTTAAACATGTCATTTGAGGGTAACTTGTCGGGGTACTAAACTACTGGTAGTATAGAACTTACCCTATCAACTTTGTTGCCCACTAGTATCTTGATACAATCTGGATTCGTGCAGTAAAGCTCGAGTTCCTTCGCCCAAATTCCTGACAGATTCGTAAAAGTCTCTCGTCTTGTCACGTCATAAACTGAAATAGGCGTAAACCGTGCACCACTTAGTTCAATAGCAAGAAATAGAAACAATAAAGGTCAGTAGGAACATATAGCCATCTGCCCATGGTTAAGAATGCAATAGAAAAAGATTAATTGGAAGGATGGATAGACTATAACAGATAAAGCGGCATAACTCTTTGACAAATAAATGAAGAACTCAATGAATCAATATCATTTCCAAAATCAAAGAGAGATCTTGGGGCAGCAATGCCGTACCGAGAATTATTCCATGCGCTCCTCTGTAATATGAACTTGCCAACATTCCGAACCTTTCTTGTCCAGCTGCAGAATAAATGTAATATAAACACATGTAAACTTCTATGAAACCAATTCCGTCTATTAAATTTGATTTACCTGTGTCCCATATGGTTAGTTTCAGCTTTTTCCCACCAGTTGTTAGCAGTTTTATCTTGAAATCCACTCCTGAAAATCGGACAATTAACATCAAATATCAATCTAAGCTGAATCATATCAAGAAATCAAGAAGCCAAAGCCAAAAAGAGCAGCAGATGAATCGGATCAAACCATTCCATTTGCAACCCTGTAACAATTTTCTGTACTACCCTAAACATAATGAACGCAATATAATTTCAAAACTGCATCATTCTGCTTAAATTTCACCTCCTTCCTCTGCGACCACCAACTTCATTATTCCTTAGTAGCATACCACCAAATAATCGAAACAACAACTTAAATGGGCAAATTAAAATAAAGGTAACTTTCTGGTTTGATGCAGATAACATACGCTCTTTAAATTTTGTACTCAAATCCAAAAACTAAAATAAAATTCGATGCACAGACGAGGCAGCAGCATACCAATAGTTGGAGCAAGATCGTGAGGAAGCTGCTGACATTTTGTAATGAAACTGTGAAGAAGACTGCTCTTTCCAACACCTGAGTCACCAACCAACAACACCTTGAAAGAATAATCGTAATTACTGCCAAAGCACTCGTTTTTTTCCGAACCCATGATTCGATCACGCAAATCCTCTCACCATATACAGTCGAAACTTCGTTCAAAACAAGAAAAAAAAATCCAAGAATTCTTGGCGCTACTTGCCAGCTGCTTCGGTTGGTGCAGAGTTGGCAAAGAATGACGTTTTGTTCGAAACATGCGTACGCGAGATACATGGTACAACTGTCACGTTTTCATTGAGCCGGTTGTGAGATTTTGAATCGACACGCGCCGGCATTTGGAGCCCGCGGCGGTGGAACCTACCAGGTGTTTTGGATAATTGTTTCACTACCCGACATTTTTCTTACGTGGAATTGTTGAATTTTTGTTTGAAATTTGAATTTTTTTACCGAATTTCTTGATCAGATTGTGGGACAAAATCGATATCAAGCCCTACCGATCTTGAATTTGGGACAAAATTTGAATTAACATTCGAATAGTTACAAAATTCAAAGTTTTGAAAGTGCTCATCTATATGTTGGGTTTAACTGAAATGGATTTTGAATGACAAATATATTCAATAATTAGTTAGATAATTAAAACTAAAAATTTAAATTTGAAGTAATTAAAATAAAAGGTGTCAATTTGTCATCTATGAATTTTAAAATATTTTATTTTCAAATCCGAAACCACAAACATATATATTTTATAATTCATCCCTTTGTTTAAAAAATCGACAATTTTTCTCGGCGCATAAAAGCGAAGCTTCACGGTCCAATTCGAAAGATCGTTTACTGTAGTAATTGAAATAACTGAATTTTCGGCTGTTAAAATTTAGTGTTAATGTTTCATTATGTTAAAAATAAATATTTGTTAGCATATATAATGTAATCATATGGAAGGATATAATAGAACTATATTTGGTCAACTAGATTACATTTTATGATGAATTTCGATCTTCTAAAAAAAGTAAAATGTAAAGCTTATTTATATGTCCACCCGGGGAAAAAACTCTGATTCCCTAAAAAAAAAGCAACAAATAATATTTTATTCAAAAATATATAATTTTCATTCAAGAATTCCTCAATAAGTGGACTTTTAAGATGAACAAATTAGTGAATCTTGTTTCATATTTTATGGATAAATGTGTTTCCTATGCGTTTTTAGAATAAGTCAGTCGAATGCAGTTCTTACTTTTCTTCTTATGTTTTACATATTAATTTGACAACTTTTAGACTAACTGTAGATTTTAACAAAAATAACCAAGAACTCGTCTGACCATGTGGTTTTGTATCTTTTTGCAGCAATCTCAAGACAAGAAATCAAGGCTTCCCTCTGTGACTTGAGAAATCTTGTGTTCACTTCTTCATCCTTTTTACTACTGATTAGCGGATCGTTCTTACCCTTTGATTTTTCATCCTTCTTAGTTGTATTAGTGATCAGTCGATCCAGCCCAAATTGTTCGAGTTCTTCATGCTGTTCAGAAGTAGCATCAGGAGAGGATTCATTCATCTTTTCATCTGCATTTACCAGCTCGGGCACTTCTTTGAGGGTGATAGCTTCTTCCATATCATCGCCTTCAGTTGCAACCGGTAGACTTGATATGGGATCTTTTATTCGTCCTGTTGCTTTTGAAAACTGAAATATATTCCAAGGTAAACTGTTTATAAGGTTCTTGGTCTCATTAGGCAACTTAACAAACTACCAACACACTCCCAAATATTGATAACTACATCTGAATAACTTCAATGATCTTATAGTTAATTTTCAAATGGGATTTTGGTCATTTTACCATATAAAGTTTTTGGTAGAGGGAAATGAATAATGACCAACCATTGGCATAACACGAATAATTGCCACAAAAGATTCTCCTTTGCAAGAATTCTTAAAAATATTACTGCAATAATTTCACAAAACCTTTGACAACCAATTATACTAATTCCACCTGTTCTGGAACAGAGACACCCTAGGGGCTGAATGTAACGGCTCATTCCATGGGTAAATTGGGATATTAAGAAGACAAGGTATGGGAAAGAGCCAAACTGAAATCTGTCTATGCATTAACGAGCGGTATATACTCTTTTTCTTGGTCCACTTAATACAAAGATGTAATCTCAAATTTGGGGTCATTTCTTCACAAACAAAAACAAAAAAAAAAAATCAACAGCTGCATTTCTGCTCAAGATATTAACCAGAAATCAAGCAATGACACTGATATCTTTAAGTATGTGTGCTGACTGCTGACAAAAATTTGCTGTGAAAAAGATACTGGCATCAATTAACTAGTCAGTTGGAATCTGGCTATATATATATGTTTGGTTTTATTTTCCAGCCCACTTTTTTCCTTTTAAGAAAATGAAACCAAACAGGACAGTCTCTTCCCAAAAGCATATTGAAATAGGTCACCCGCCATTGCCTTGATTTTGCCCTGGTTGGTTACAATGTTGCCGGAAAATAAATCTGTTGACTGCAACCAAAAATTACAATTTGAGTACCCAATATTAGAGAGAAACTTAAATGTGGTCCTTTAAATTCAAACAACTGACAGTTTTAGTCCATTTATTTTTTATTATTATAATTGGGGAAGGGTCTCCAGTAAATAAGATTTTACTCAAATATCACAATCCAATCAGTTATCATCAAAGTTACGTTATTTCTGTAGTTGGAAAACACATTTTAGAATACGTATATTTATCGATAAAAAAATATTTTATAAGCTCGATGATGTCCAAACACCCATTTTTTTTATTAAACCTAATTTCAACCCCTTGATCGAAAAAAATTCCAAAACCAAGAGTATGTTTTCTGTGAGAAAGGCTCACAAATTTATTTTCGTTAGACAGATTCATTTTATATATATTTAAAATGAAAAATAATACTTTGAACTTAAAAAATAATATTTTTTTGTTTGTACTCAAAGCTTATCCATTATATTAAAGATATTTTAATCCTGCCTTTTGCTTTTAGCAATTTGAAGCTAAAAACGAAGCTATAGAATTTTTAAATCTCATTAATAATTTTTTCCTAAAATTATAAATCACATTCATGTTCTAAATATAGCACATGAAAATGCGCAAGCACAAGTAGCGAGAAATAATGAAAATAAATAATTCCTCGTCATTAAATTTAAATTTGAATTTATCGGACGGAATTTCAAAAGCAAAAATATATTTACTCTAGCAAGCTAGATCCGTGTTTTTGTGAATAAACAGGAGTTAGATGCAAATGCAAACATAGTTGGCGATCTGTATGTACAATGGTAAGTCTCGACGGATTAATAAACCTAAAAAGTCAAAACATCTTACGGTAGCAATTCATCTGAAACTGTTTTAATCGGAGATGTGGTCATAGTCGCCATTCTCAGGTGACTGGTGCAGGCCATGATGACCTGTGTTGCCCTTCCATTCCACTGAATGTGAAGGAGTGAATTGCATGCTTGGGTGTTGCACCAGAAATTGGCTCCCCAGCCCCATTTGATGAGTAGCCTCAACTGGCGATCGGAAGTTTAAACTTGGTATTGAGGTCAAGTTTGCCGGTGATGGCAGCTTACCAGAGGAGGCATCTCCTTTGGTGTCTTTCTTGGAGTCAGTAAGGAATGTACCGATGATTATCTGAATTATCAATAACATAAAAAAAATTCGTTATTCCTGCCTAAATTTTGAATAGACAGATTTCTTAGGACTAAAAATAACATTTATCGTGACTCTAAACTACTATTAAAAGAAGAAAGATGCGCCATGGAAAGAAATAAGTAAAGGCAACACATTGGCAAGAAGATTAAAAAAAGTATAACCTGAATGGGGCCAGCTGCTGTGAGTGGCCCACCGACTCCACCACCGATGATTTGGCCATCAGAACTGGACAAACACACACCAAGTCCTCCAGTTTTCCCTCCAGTTTCAGTACGAATATAAGATCCAGAGAGAGAGAGTATATCAAAGTGACCCTAACATGAATTTCAAGATAATATGAGCTTACTAAGAAGAACGTGTGATTGATCAGAGAAGAAAAAATACTCTTGATAACAACAAACAAGTTCCCAGCCTAATTTTCTAGAGCCAAAGCAATTTAATAAAAAGATTCTCAACTCCAAGTAGTGCTTGTACTCGTAAGCTTCATGGGACATTTTTCTTTGGCATAGAGCTTAAAGCCTTGTAACTAATTAGCATTCCTGGAACTGTTAAAATTTCATTAAAGATGCCAGGATATGTTTCTTAGACTAGTTTATGTGGTCGGAGTTACATGGAGGAAGATGGATGTTTCGCATACAAATATGATTTCTATCATGTACTACTGCATAAACTTCACAGACAATCTAACATTGTTTGAAATTATAATGCCAAGAAATGGTAGGTTATGCCACTCAGATTTTATTTCTACGACGCTATCTCACAAAAAAATGGATAAAGAGAAGGATTCGACATTGGTTGATTATGGTGTTGGTAGCCAATTAAATAATTGCCACATTTTCACATAATACCTGGTGCTTCTTAGTTTGTTAAATCTGAATTTACATCGATTTATATATGTTTATGCCAACAGAATCTAATAACTTTAAACATGCATCGGGCGTTTCTTATTTGAATAAACGTAAAATATTAGAAGCATGCATATGTTCATAGAACACGTGTTTATACACTTCAAAAATCATCATTTGTAAGGCCCCCTTATTGACATGGTACTTCCAAGTTACATAAAAGGGGATTTTATAGGAATTATTTCTTCTACATCTAAACTTTTAGTTTATCATTTATTGCACAGTAACTAAAACAAGCTTAGAGAAAATTTAGGAGTGCCTGCATTAATAACTAAAGGCTGATGGAACATGTTGATCAGTAAGGCATAAACGCCTTCTTTGTTTTATTCAAAGTTTCTAACTTTCTGAATAATAAAAGATAATTACAATCTCAAAGTTCTGCAGAATATATAAAATATTTCTACCACTAATGATAAGATATCAATCTAATTTAAATAACAAGATAAAGCATTTTACTTATCCTAACAACCTTATCAACACTTATCAACAATAACTATAACAGCTTATACCTTGTAAAGTGAAACATTTTAGTTCCACTGATAAAATTTAATTTATTTGATGGTTAAAAACTAGGTAAACAACTTTAAAATATAACAGCTTATACCTTGTAATTGAAACATTTTAGCTCCACTGACAACAATTTAATTAATTTGATGGATAGAAACTTGGCAAACAACATATATTCGAAGTACACCAAAATAAAATTCATCACTTCACTAGATAATACTACCATACTTATTACAACTTTTATCTGGAATTTCACAGTATCAGAATTTAATAAACAAGTCAGGTGGCCTTTGTCTTATATACAAGAAAATATATAAAAAGGAACAATGTGTTCAAGTTATGACTCTTGGTGAAGAATTTTTTTTTTTTTTAATTCAAAAAAAGATGTCAAAAATTCCCTATGAAAGACATGGTGTAGTGCATGTACTTCAATAAACCGTCATTTGCTTTCATAAACATTGTGGGACCAATCTAAATTCTGCAAGAAAAACTCTTATAATTTATAAACAAATCCATTGACGTGGCCATGGGCATTTAAATCCTCTTATGCTTACATAAACACCGCCCCTGATTTTTGGATTTGTTAAAGACAATTCTTTTACACTATTAGTCAAATATTCTTATGAAAACTTTATTACAATAGATATGTGAAAACAAATGAAAGCTTTCAAAATATCAAATGAGCTTAAAATGCACATAAAATGTGAGAAAAAAAATAATTTAGGCAACAATCAACATTAATCATTGGGCAAAGAGGATAATAAACTTTTAAAGATGAAATACATTGCATAATTTTAAAAAGAAATCAAAGTTCAACTGCTATCAGTACCCAAATTAAAATTGGTAGATTCTTTTCTAAACTATTGATGATGGTATTAAATTTAAAGTTTGGCCAATTACATTTTTTAAATTGTACTGTGAAATGTGACTCCTTAGGATTTTTAGTTATTTCACATGTAAATATAAATTTAAACTGCTTATAATATTCAGCAAGACCATATCAATTGAAAATTCAAGTTAATTTCTTTTAATTAAGTAAATTTCTTCATTTTTTAAATAGAAAAAATTGATTTCTAGTAAATGGAAACGTTAACCTGTATTCTTTTTGTGTATTTCTGAAGAGGCCTGAAATTTATGCATCATATTATTTTTTTAATTGAAAATATACATGTTGAATTATCAAAAAAGTTTCTCGTCTTTTCACATGTACAGATAATATAAATAATACCAAAAAAAGTCCTTCAAACATAAATCTATTTCATGTTCTTTCAAGCATTACATTATTTCCTAATATGTATGTACTCTCCAGCAGTCAGTAAAAGAATTTGTTTAAAGAATGTATATTTCACTTTTTGAGTTATGCCGTTTAAAAAATTGTCATTTAATTCTTGGAAAGGCATCAATTGCATTTCATAAGAATTAAAGTAATGGCCAACTTAGCATGCTGGTCTCTGGCAATTTAGTGTTGTGAAGGGTACTTGTCAACTGAGAAACAAGAGGGAAATTAATGCCAAAGATCAAAACCTCAAGGAAGTTGCATTCAACTTCTTCAATCCGTATATGTCATGAATTCATCAGAGAACCCTATCCAATGCATATGTGAGAATAGGAACCAAGCCTCAAGAAATTTGGGAATTAGAAGAGGAACCCAGATGATTGAAAAAGTGCACCAGTATATTCATTCTCTTTGAAGGACAAGGTTTATCAAAGAAAACTGAAAGTATCAATTTACCTCATATGTAACACTACCCCCAGATGTGGCCGGCTGACGTAGAGATGCATTGGAGACTGAACCAGATGCTGAGATAATGCATACTTCACGTTGATTTTGTTGCATAAACATCATTATTTTTTGATTCACATCCTATTAGAAACAATTAGTTGCATCAGGTTCACTATTATAGATATGACGTCAGAAGGTTAAAAAATTTGCACGTAAACATTGAGCTTGAATCGAAGAAGAAAAGTGAAAGTCCGAAACATCATTAATTGCACAGCATCATGTCCAACAAGCAGAACTTGAGAGCTACTCCATAATAGCCTATTTAACTGCAGACTAAACGTTTCAAAAAAGGTTTTGAAGGGGATTTGTGTGAAAGATCGAAAGTGACTGGCAGCAAAAGACCCTATATTCGCAATGTCAGTAAAAGAAGTAAGCATGAAACTACACAAACAAGAACAATGGAGAAAGGAAGACAGAGTCATTTGGTGGACCCACAGCATCCTTTTCCTCCAAATATCTTCCTCAACTTTCCTCAAGGTCCAAAATTTCACACTTTCCAATTTTTTATTATAATCCATCGTTGTGTGTTACTTTGGAATCTTGCCTAAAACTGGCATAGTGTAAATACCATTTTTAATTACATACAAACAAGTCATAGAGCGTATTCTATAACCAGGATTAGCCAAGCTTATGTTGATAGCTTGTCATATGTAATTCAGTAAGTTAACCAGTTGTTACTTTACGATCGATTAATTCAAAATCAAACAAATTAAAGCTGTACATGATTGGAAGTAAACCCACATTCGATGTGATTATCAGAAAAAAGAGCAAGTGTGTGCATTAATCATGGAATAACTATACATCTGATATCAACTGTGAACATACAAGATGCAGTGACCACACATCTATCGTATGAAGAAAATGCCGACAATCAGAAATATTAACAAAAGCAAGATAATATTTCATTTTGGCAAACCCTTAAAATACTGAGAGAGAACAGAATTTTGTGTTTATCCTAACATGAAAATGAAAAGAAGGTTCTACAATTAACATTTATATACGTACTTCTCCAGCAGCAACAGTAACAATGTGAGGACTGAAGCTTTGACCCACATTGCCTGCATCGACAAGATAAGAAAAGGGGTGAATAAAATAGATAATTTCGCATTGTGACGAATGGAGCTTGGTAAATTCTAAATCGCATAAAAAAGAGAGGGTCCGCGGTAAAAACGTATGCTTACAAGATAGTATGGCCATGATAAAAACCCAAAGGAGAAAAAACACGCTTGCGAATGACAAAAGACACGGAATGTCTTGGGGCAAAATCAGAAGATCATACCAACCAGAAGTTATAGAACACAGAACTGGTTTAACTCCAGGATCCATCCCAAGGTATCTACTTTTCTTGGATATCACGCCAAAATTCACATTTCATCTAAATATTTATATCCTTTTAGCAAAAATTTATGTTGAATTTCTTCGCTTCTGTTTTTACACAGCTAGGCAGTGCATTAGAAACCAGAGTCCACAAGCATGACTTATCGCACAACCAGAGGAAAAAAGAAACAAAATTTTAAATTATATCCTCTTCTCAGAACGATTATGTCACCAAGTCCAAAAAGAAAGCCAATCAAACTTCAATACTAGACCTTACATAGTCAAATTTGTTTAAAATTTGAGAATACCATCCGGGAAAAGGTAGGTGAGGTATTCCATTGCCTTTTTTTTCCTTGCAGTAATGAAAATATTTCTTCTGGATTTGAATCAAAGAGGTAAAGCAAAGACAACATACAAATCAGTGAAAACTCGGCGTCATAACTTCTCTCTGTTTTATTCTACGATTAAATCCAAGAAAAAAATTATCATGCAATGGAATATCACGAAGAAATTATATTATGTGTGAACAATGACGTCATACACACATGCATCAAAAGGCATACAACCGGTGAAATATGACAAGAATACCTAAAGCAGCGAGCTGAGATTTCTTAGAAGAATAAGCAGATGAGCCAGAGGTAGGAACGCCGGGACCAGCTGCCGAGGCCGAGTCTCTCGTCCTCGGGGAGGCCGAGGAAGCAGAAGCCGAGAGTCGCTTAGCTGCGGCAGCTTGCTCTGGAGTGCCGTACTTCCTCGGCCTTCCCCTCTTCCTCTTCACACCCTCGAGAGACGAAGAAACCGCCGACGAGGGCACAGAGTGAGGGTACAATATACTCCCGGGGTTGCTGTTGGACACGACAACTCCATTCGTAGGCGCGGGAGCGGCGGCGGAGGGCGGGGGCGGGGGTGTCGTCTGGTGGCGGAGTTGTGGGTGGTAGTAAGTGATGAACCCGCTGCTGCTGCCGTCATTATTGTTGAATTCCATGGGAGATTTTTGTGATTTGGGAATTTTTTTATTTTTTTTGATATTTTTCTTTTTTGTTTTTTAAAACATTATCTGTTTTTTTGTTTTCTTTTTTAAAACAAAAGGATTATCTTTTAAGGGAGGTGCGTCATCAGCCATTGGATTCGAATCGTTTGCCATTTTTGACTCTTTATTTATTATTTATTTTTATTAAAAACTTTATTTATTAAATTTGAGATTTTATTTCTAATACCAAATATATTTTTATTTTATTTAATATTATATATTAAAATATATTTTATTATCATGAATTCACTAATTCACAATATTGAAAACTATCTTAATGCTATCCAAGTTTAAATGATCGTAACACTTAATTTTAAAAAAAAAAAATCGTAACAAACTTTATCAAAAAAATTATTTTAAAAGATCGTAATTTTTTTAAAAAATAAATAAATTTATATATCTTTTAATTATTTACATCATTAGTTTTTTTTTACGAAAATTACTTGATATAGAAAAAAATATTAATGTATAGAGTGAGTCTCATGTGAGACATTCTCACGGATCTTAATCTGTGAGGCGGACCAATCCTACCGATATTCAAAATAAAAAGTAATACTCTTAGCATAAAAAGTAATATTTTTTTATGGATGACCCAAATAAAAGATCTGTCTCACAAGTACGACCCGTGAGACCGTCTCACACAAGTTTGCATATATACATTAGGCAAAAACTCGTGTGAGACAGTCTCACGGGTCGTATTTTGTGAGACGGATCTTTTATTTGTGTCATCTATGAAAAAGTATTAATTTTCATGCTAAGAGTATTATTTTTTATTCTGAATATCGGTAGGTTGACCCCTCTCACATATAAATATCTGTGAGATCATTTCATAAAATACCTACTCATGAGCGCTAAACTTACAAAGTTTAAAGATATAATATTTAAAATTTTCATAGATATTACTTAATAAAAAAATTAATTTATATATACGCTTCATAAAATGTAATGGGATTGTATTTTATGCATAAATTTAGTACATGTCAAATTATATTTTTAAAAATTTAATAAATGTGTGACATTATATCATTCTAGTAAGTAGTAAGTCTCGTACGTGACCATCTCAGGTGTTTATATCTGTGAAAAAGATCGATCTGGTCCACGCATACAATGAAAAGTAATATCTTTCAGACAAAAAGTAATATTTTTATATATCCAATTAGGTTTCATCAAATTAATTCGTTAGGCGATCTCATGACAGTTTTTTGGAACAAGATTTACTGGTATATATACAATTGTTGTATATGATTGTTTCGATCCTATAAGATTTTCGGTTGACTCTTTACACTACCAAGTCAAATGGATCAGTTGAATGGACCCCTCAATCGTTAACATCACTAGGGAAGGAAAAAAAAACACATGTTTGAAAATTTTGATTAAACTTTGTGAGAGACAAATTCCAATCATAAATCAAAGAATACAAATTATTAATTCGTTGAATATTGAAAATCCCACCCATCTTGGCAGAAGGTAAATTCAACGATTTCAATATATTTGAGATCGCATGTTCAGATATAGACTACACGAACAACAAATTCCTCCCGAAAACATAATCTTGATCAAATACATCTAATAAACAAATACAAACATGAAATATAAATATATATAATCAAAATATAATCTCTTATCTTAAAATCAATCACGTAACAAACAAAGATAAATAAATATTTACAAAACAATTCACAAAAATTGTAACCATAAAAGAAAAAAAAAACTATGTGACGGGACAATTTAATTTTTTGATATCCATTACGACATCTCAAAAGCAATAAAATAGGGCGAATAGAACTAAACTTTCACAACACCGAGGGCCTTGTCCAATGGTCTTACCGGAACTTTTCATGTATTGACTCAAGTTCGAGTCTTCTCCATATCCTAAATTAAGATATCAAAAAAAGAACTAAACTTTCATATGTTAATCACCCCCATTAAATACTGACACGTATTGCCGAATCTTCCAATGGAATAAATAAATGCATCAAAAGTGTGTGAAATTAGTTTGTCTTGGCAGTCCTTCACAGTCAATTCAAGAGGAACTTCAACCTCAGCAGCCTCATTGGAGGACACATGTGTGTGTGTGTGTGTGAATTCCTCAAACTGCAGCAAGAATACATATGAGAATGAGTAGGGAAGGCAACTAGCTTTTTTATCGAGGAGTTGGACCCAAAGAGCCTTTTTCACACGCCGACACAAAAATGTTGTAGAGGAAAAATACGTAGGGAAAAACTGGGAGGTGCGAGATAAAACTTTATATCGAAACGAGGCGAGTGCCGTCGGTTTGCTCCTCCATATCCTTAAAAAATGAACGAATGCTAAGACAAATCAAACAAACTGAAACATCTCTGATCTAATTTTCGAATCTTGAGTGAAAGTTTAGATTTCTCATATACAAAATAAAATTTTCTCACAGATACTTGAGATCTATGAAACAAGAAAGATGATTAAGTGGATTTAATTCAAGAATAAGGAATCTTCAAGAAAATTGTAGCAAATAGAAGTTAATATGCCTTAATTAGTAGAATTTGGGTCTAACTCTCAAGGAGCATGGAGGATTTCAATTTTGCTATTGCGGAAAAAGTATTGACCTGAAAAGAAGGTAATTTAACGTATTTCAGGTAAAGACTAATCTTTGAGACTCAAATATCAACAGAAGAACAACATCAATCAAACAATGTCACACATCTCGACAAACTTCTTATCGAGAGGCAAAAATTAAAGCTTATCGTATCGTCTTTGTAAATTTGAAATTTCATCCAGCAGCTTTTCATGTTCAGCCACTTGTCGAACCATCTAACTTTTGTTGGACGAACCTGCTCACTCACTCAGTCAATTTATGCAGCCAATGTGATTTAGGGCAGAAAAAAGAAAATGAGTACAGATTTAGTGAGGTATTTAATGCCCATATTCTATCAAAGAGTCACTGACTTGCCTTTTCGAGTGATCTATTTTCCTTTTGACCAATTAAAGTCTGTTTCTAGGTTTCACACAAAATGAATGGAAATAAATAGATATTAATGTAAAATAGAGCAAAACCACTAACAACACTCCCCTTACTTCAGCAATTATACTATCTGATGCAAATTCTATCAGTTGAAAATAATATTTCGATGTCTTGTTCCATCTACTTCAGTCAGTTGAATTACTTAAATTGTTCCTTTCATTTAAGATTCTTTCGAAAATAAATCAATGTCACACAATTAAACAAAATTAAGCAACACTAAGTTCACAGATCCGAGATCTTCAATCCTCGATAATAAATCAGAACGTTGAGCTAATGAAACTGAATATAATATTTCCCGAGCACGACACCGAAATTCAGCAAAACGAGTAAAATTGAATCAGCGGTAATGAAAGTTTACCATTTTCTTCGAAATGCATCAACCACATAAGAAAATCTCAGCAATTATTCTTAGTGAATGGAACAATATATATACATTTGACGTCGATTTTTCTCCGTACTATCTTTGTGTGTAGGTAAAATGTTTAGGTACGTGGAGGCAGTTGGCGGTAGGATATAAAGATTATGGCACTCTTTTTTATTTTATTAAAATAAAATTTAGCAACTGTATAAATCCGTTCAAGTAAGAGATCTTTTTACTAAACCAGAAGCTAAGTAGATAGATGTGTATGAGTAAACAGAAATTTGAATGAGAGGACAACACATATATAAGAACATACCCTAAAATATTTCAATAAAAAATATGTTTTACAAAAGAATCGATCATGCAAACATCCGTGATTCGTAAATCTTTTTTTTTAAATAAAAAAGAGGATTATACAATTTGACTTCTTTTTATTTTTTATTGATAAAATTAATATTGCCAAATTGAGGGTGGACAAGATTTCGATTAAACTAAAATGAATAGCAAAATTTAAATTTTGAATTAAACAAAAATATATTATTTCTGTTTGTATAAAATTAACTTGAGTTAGCAGACAAGTGTGATTGTTAATTGTGGGAAATATGAATTTATATTTTTAATTTAATGAAGTAAAGTTGGTTGCTACGGAAGAATCCCACTTTCAAATTTAGGGAGATACGACGGCTGCTCTTTCCCCAAATTGAAAACCCTAATATTCGCCTTAAATTTCCCTCTCCCTTCTTCCTCTCCACACTTTTTCCTTCTATATTTCCTGCACTGCGCGAGTTTCAATCATCAAATGGCAACATCAGGCGAAGCCGCTGCCGCCACTTCCGGTGCTGGGGGTAAGTTTCGTAAAATTCCTTTTCGTAGAGTGCACCGCCCAACAACGCCTTACGATCGCCCCCCCGCCTCTGCGAGAGGAATTAATAGTTACGACAATGCTAGAAACAATAGAGGTAGCCTGTTCGCGAATCTTGTGGTGGACCCTGCACACAAGCTTATAAACTACGGTGCCTCCCGCTTCTTCGCCTCAGTTTTTCGCAAACGCCTTCCTCCGGCGCCTCCACAGCCTACAGGTTCTACGTCAACTGTGTGTTTGTTCCGATATTTAAGTTTTCTTTTGTTGAGCTTGTTTCACAAGCACATGTTTGGTTTCGAGTTTTGATCGAGGGTTTTTGTTGTGTGTTCATCAACTTTTTATTCAATTACTGTATGTCATTTAAGTATATTTAACTTATAAATGCCTGTATATTTTGTTAAAGAACATGCCATTGGAACACACACACACACACACACACACACACACACATGTAAAGTTGACACATGCATTTTTCATGGAGCTTGCCATTGATCGGTGTATACTGACATGTTTGTGCTAGGTCTCCTAAAGATTTATTCTTGTTGATTAATACAATTTTTTAGTTCCTTTTTTTACGTGTCATATCTCAACGAGGAATCCAGTCCTGTTTCAGAGGAAAAAAAGTTTGTATGCCTTTTCTGTGTTGTTTGTGGTGATTTATTGGTAATATGGCAATTTCCATGAGTTGTCTGTATTTACTTCAATTTCTGTAATGTGTTACATGATATGCAACCATTGTTAATAAATCCAATTAATAAACATGTAAATTATATGACATTAAAGTATAAGAATCATAGATATAAAAGTTGGCCTTCAAATGAAAAGTTTTTTTGTTTCAAAACTTTAAGAACACGTCTCCCATTACTATTGCCCATTTGTTCGACATGATGTAGGCTGCACTTGACTGATTTACTTTATCTTGTGATGTAAACAGAGGTAAATGGTGACTTGATTGATGAGCCTCACGAGGTAGTTTCTAATGTAAGTTTATGTATTTTTCTTTTAAGCAATATTTTTTATGGCATCTTGTTTGTATATTTGTGATTGGCATATTTGACGTGTAACTTAAACAATTAAACCATCTCTTTTAATTCTAATATGTGTGTGTGTGTGTGTGTGTGTGTGTGTGTGTGTGTTTTGAATTTTTTTGTAAATACAGAGAACATGGATTTAAAGAACAGTGTGTCTCTCAGCTCCTCACCACTGATAGTTTTTTTTTGAAGGGCCACCACTGGTAGTTTTTAATATACCTTTTTACAACTGCGAGACAAGTTCTGCCAGAGAGGATGACTATTAGGAAATTTTATTATTTATTTATATCTCTAGAGGTTTCTGCCTATTGCTATTCTGACTCGAGTGCAATTCTGGAAAAGGTGAAGGGATTTTATTTGAGGATCAATAATTTATTGTATAATAATAAAACAGTTATACAAATATCATGTGTCCAAAGCATCTAAGTTTACATTTGGCAGAAATTAGCATTGAAATGTTTGGAGCGTCTAGTCCTTGGTGGGTTCTGACTTCCAATGATCCAGTTCTTCAACATATATTGTTCAGGACATCTAATTATACAAAGCTACATTTAAAGTTTGAACATATGCATTTGATTCCATGCTAAAATGCAGCATTATTTAGTGGGAGTGTAGTTCCTGTTGCGCTCTTGGGGTTCGGCGCTATTTTGTGAAATATGCACAAAACACACATGGATAATTGAATTTCAGTTGTCACTAGCAACTAAATATTTCCCATGTACTTAATTTAGTCCAATCTATCCTACATATGATGATTCTTTTTTGGTATTAAAATCTGACGTTGGCTATAATAAAATTTCTCCGATTATCGAAGGATCAAAGTGGTGCACAAAAGTCTAAAGGTGGTGAATTAACCCAGCCGTTAAATAGTTCAAGTGGCAGTGGGATCTCTGAACTTGAGCAAGTGCTGAAGCAGAAGACCTTCAGCAGGTAAATTTTTAATTTATTCTCATCCATGATTGAGGAATATTTACTTGCTAGTTGTTCAAACTATTTGAAGCTTTCTGCATTCTAAGCTGTGAGAGTTGCTCATGGTGGAAAGTGTACCGATTGTCACAAGATTGTATTAGCATTTAGCGCCTGTTTCTTTTTTCTTGCACCACTTATTCTTGTAAACACTTACCTTTCTGCAGTTTTCTTTATCTTATATTTTCCTTCATTTCTCCACGTTCTGTTTTTTTAATCCCGGACTTCTTCTATTGTTTTCAGATGCTGTGTCTGCTTTACTGGCTAGCTTTGCTAGTTGTTTAATATTGTTGAAAACATTGCATTTTTTGCCCATTTTTTGCTTATGTGGGTTGGGTTTCTAATTTCTCAATTTTCCTATTTTACTTGAATTTTGACTTGAAATTCAACAATTGTTGTATTACAGTAATCCCCCAACTGGGAAACTGTTGTATTAAAGTGAAATGGCAATCACTGATGTTGGTTGTCAATATATATGTCTGCGATGTAGCTTTTAAGGTTCAATTTTCATAGTGGAGGAATCAGTCCATAGAATCGTCTTTGTTTGTGAATTGAATATTTGAATTTATTTTATTCAGGTGGGATTACCGCAGAATACAATTTTTTTCTGATATAGTATACGAAGTGCTCAAGTCATCCTTCCTATTTAGTTTGTTTTTTAAACTTTTGCAAACTATTAGCATGTGACTTTGTTTTTGCAGGTCGGAGGTTGACCATTTGATAGAACTATTGCAATCAAGGGCTGTAGAATCTTCTTTCAGAGTTGAAAGTCAAAGAACTGAGAAGGTGGCATCAGTTTCTGGAAGGCATCCAGTTGCCAGTGGTCCATTGGAAAAAAACATAAATGAGGGAGATATATCTCAAGGAGTTGTGTCAGCTCCTATTATCAATTCTAGAGTAAGATTAAGATGAACACCTCACTATTCATTTTCTTATTTGTGTTTTGTGCACGATCTCTTGTATTTATGTTGTTTATCGATGAAGTTTGTAGCTTCTATCAATTATCTTCACGTTTTCAAGGTAGCAAAGTCTGAATTTTATGATATAAAAACTCTCCAGGTCATTGAGGATGATCTGGCTTCTCCTGCTGAACTAGCAAAGGCTTACATGGGCAGTAGACCTTCCAAAGTATCTCCGTCAGTGTTAGGGACACAAAGTTTAGCAGGTGGGAACTATACATGATTGCTTTGTAATGTTTTACTTTTTACCAAATCATCGAACATCTGATTGATGATGTAATCTTCCGCTTGTTTTGGTGTTTCAGAAAATGGTTTTGTAACGCCGAAGTCTCAAGGAAGACTGGCTATTTCCAGCATGGGCCGCACCCCATATTCCAGAATTCATCCATATTCTATCCCAAAGGTTCATATATTTTACTATTTTTTTCTGCAAAAGCAATATTTTGTTTTCTGGTGTTCATTCTTCCCCGTGTTATGGTCATTTCAGGGAATTCGATTTACTAATATTGGTAATGCTGGGCCATCAGTGTCATCATATCATTCGCTAGTGGAGCAGAATGAAAAATTTGAGTCTAAACCCTTGGTATGAATGGACATGTAGTAATGTGAATTCGGGAGTTAATACTTTTTTAGTATATTATTTTTATTTATAAAGTCATCAATATTGTATATCAGGTCTTAAAGCGGAAGAATTCAGTATTGGATGATGATCTTGGATCTGTTGGTCCCATTCGGAGAATCAAACAGAAACCTAACCTATTAGCTTCTAAAACTTCTGTTACCGCCAGTGGAGTGGAAAGTGGTTCTGTTTCTGTGCTTGTGTCTTCAAAACAGAAGCTACCATTAAATGTTAAACCAAAGAATAGTGTCTCAAAAACTGTTGGGGAGAATCAGGATGACAGCAACCCAAGTGCAAGTTATTATACTCATGTCCCTTCCAGATCCAGTGAGGTGGCTGCTAGAATTTTGCAGCATCTTGAAAAGTTGACTCCAAAGGAAAAGTCACTAAAATCTAAGTTAGTTAAGTTGCGGGATAAATCCCCTCTTAGATTGACATCCAGCATGCTTGGCGGACAAGCTGTAAAGATCAAGGAGGATGTTGTTTCCCCGCAGTTGCTTCTGAATTTTCAAGATGGTCAAAAAATGGAGAATACATCCACTGCAATGAAGAATGATATTGTGGAGTCCTTAAAAGCTCCTGGGCCTGATAGTGAAACTGTTCATTTTATTGTTAAAAATGGTGTAGCTCAACCTCCTCTTGAGGAGAGAGCTTTTAGGATGAGTGCACAAGAGGTAGGTGTTTCTTTAACTTATGCATTAGTTATTCTACTTTGTTTGGTCATTCGATTTAGTATCATTTGAATCGCATGATGTAGCAGCAATAAGAGATTTATTTCACAGTTTAAATCAAGTGTACAATTTCTCTCTGGTGTGTGTCCTGTCGTTGTGCATATTCAACCTCCTTAGTTAAAATATGTCATGTTCCACCTTCCAACAGCTTAAATCGTAATTAAGTTTCATTTTATTTTACATTCATTAAATCGAAATTATGATTCTTTATTTTATGGCTTTTTTAATAATTCAGGATGATGACATCAATTGTTATGAGATTGCATCTGGACAATCGGCTGAAGGAAAAATACCAAATGACATTCCTTTTGTTGACAATGGTGCCTCAGTTATTAAAGAACCCATGCTTCTGAAAGCAAATAATCAACCAAAAGCTATAATTCCTTCAGGGCATATTTCAAACAAAACAACTGAAAGTGGTACTCTTGGTGGGCACATGATTGGACTAGGAAATTGTGGTACCGTTTTCCCTCCTTTAAGTGCAGCTATCCAATCTGAAGTTAATCCTCATTCAATTGATTTGTTTGGCAAACTAAAGGGAACCAAGGATTTGCCTCCCTCGTCTCACTTTAGCTCCAGAACTGTTGATAAATTTCCCCCTTTGCCTTCTGGATCAAGCAACGGAGTGACAGTGTTGAAATCAGAAAACTCCAGCGGGTTAGTCAGTGAAAGCAATTTATTATCTTTTCTCCCTGTGCCCATGACATGCACTTTTTAGAACTAGGAATTTGGATATGACCTGCTCATATATTTCTATTTTTATCCGCTTTTTCCCGAATTTTGAAATTGTGATTATTGGGCTAAGAGTGGCTCAAATGATCTATAAGCATTCATCGACTTTTCCAACTTCAGTTTGAGACCTTTATCTTGTTGTGTCCATTTTTGGTCATGGAACTAGATGCCCAGTAGAAGAAGTAAGTCAACCTTGCTTGAAGCTTTAAATTAGTATTACCTGGTCTTATTTACGGGTAACCATATTAAGGTATCATTCTATTGAATGATGATGCCATTCCCAACTTGGCAAACAAACTGCAATACCCCATTTGGTAAAGTGGTTAACTTTAAGGTTTATGGGGACTGATGCCACATTATATACAACCTGGTTGGTGAGGTATGGTTCTTTTAATTAGAAATATTTGGGCTAAAACTAGGATAAAGTGGTCTTTACTTTCCAGTTTAACATTAGCACATGCCATGTTATCATTGTTTTAATTTTTGTACCTGCACGTGCAGCTTGGTTACTGTTCTTCCTTCTGCAACTGGCTCACAGTTGGTAATTCCGAAGTCAGATCAAAGTGATATTCTGCATCCACTGAAGGCTGGAGATGCAAATGGAAAATCACATACTGTACCTTCCGCTGCATTGAACGGGCCACTTGTTTTAAGTTCCCCTGCATTAACTGCAATTTCTGCTTGTGATGCCAATCAAATATCCACAGCTAGCTCTAGTTTATTTAACCCTTCGACCAGCATTGCAAGCTTTGCCTCTAATGGGAATGGCAGTAGCACTTCAGCCGCTATCAGTGGAAACCTTTTTGGGTCAAATGTGGCACCTTCAGTTTTAGGTGGACCTGTTGCCGCATTTGGTGCCTTCGTAGATCCAACCACTACAGTTTCAGCAGCATTAACTGCCAATGATTCAGCATTAGTTTATTTGAAAACCAAAGCTGAGAAAGAACCGAATTTCGTCTTCTCAAGTGGAAAGAATTCTGCTGTTGCCTCATTCGCTGCTGGCAACTCTGGAAGTGGCACTTCTGGACTTGATACTTCAGCCTGTTACTCAAGTGCGCGTGATCTTCAACGTTCTCCTTTTGCCGGTGCCAATAAATTTTTGGTGTCTGGTGTTGAAAATGTCTCACAAAGCACATCAACACAATCTGTTTCATCTGTATTTGTGCCATCCTCAAATATGAATAGCAGCATTTCTTTTGGCACTTCCTCATTCAATCCTCAGTTTACTCAACACCAAACTTTTAGCTTTAATTCTTCAGCCTCTTCACCAGATTCCATTGCTGTTGCTTCCAGTAGTGAGCCAGCAAAGAGTTTATTCAGATTTACTGGGAGTTCTGTTATGTCTTCAGTTTCTAATACCACTAGCTCTTTCAGCAGTGATGCTTCTGGGATATTTAAGTTTGGTGCCAGCACTTCGGCTCCCTCTTCAGTCCCTAACACTGCTAGCTCTTTCAGCAGTGGTGCTTCTGATGTATTTAAGTTTGGTGCTAGCTCTTCGGCTCCCTCTTCAGCTAGTAACTTCTTAAGCTCCAGTACCCCTTCTAATGTATTTGGTTCTACTACTACTTCTCCCTTTAAGGGATTTTCTTATGGTGCAGCTTCAGCTACCTTTGCTCCTACAAGTTCTAATTCTTCAATTTTTAATTCAACCACCAGTTCATCCGGTCCCATTTTTTCATTTGGTGATGCTTCTCCATCCATGTCTTCAACGCCTCCAAATATTTCCCAACTGATTTTTGGGAACGTACCTTCTAGTTCTGCAGCTTCTCCAGGAAATGGTGACCAAATGAATACTGACGATAGCATGGCTGAGGATCCGGTGCAGTATTCTGCCCCTTCTATTCCTGTATTTGGTCAACCAGCTGTCTCTCCATCACCATCTGGCTTCATGTTTGGATCAACAGGTGCATCATCAGTGAATCCCTTCTCATTTGGAGGACAACAAAATCAAGTTAGTCCACAGAACCATTCTCCATTTCAGGGATCTGGTGGAAGTTTCTCATTAGGCAGTGGTGGTGGTGACAAGTCAACTCGAAAGTTTATAAAAGCAAATAGAAATAAGAACAGGAAGAAGTGAACACGTCAATGGTATAGTTGTATTTTTCAGAAAGGTTGCTACGTACCACTAACTGATGAATATCCATACGAAGATATTAGCTGCAGGAGCTCCATTTGATCTTCTAGATCTTAATCATGATCTTGAAACAAAGGTTCCATTCTTGTTGCAGTTTATATTTTTCATAAGTAGTGAAGTTTTGGAGGGCAAAACGTGTAGATCAAGAGTACTTGTATTAGTCAGAGGGTTCGCTTCAAATGTGAAGCCAATGGCGTTGTGTGATTGACCATGCTTTTATGTATTCATTGCTGCGTGTAACATAAAAGGAAAAGTGGTGTTGATAAATAGCGCTTCTTGATTTTATAGCAGCATTCTTTATTTTTTGCATCTTTCGTGTTGTTCGTAGAGGTTTAACCGACGCCTTGTTGCTATGTTTAATGCTTATGAGAAGTAAGTTAATTGCGGTTTCGAAACTGTTTGGGGTGGATGTCGGGTCTGGTTTTGGGATCGAATAGTTTGGGTTGGATTGCAAATTTTGCTACCTTCTGATATGAGATGGTCATTGCTTTCCTTAAAAACTAAGCAACTCTCCAGTTGCTATTTCACCACTTGCCAAGCACGGAATTGAAATTACCGTCAGTTGCTATGATGCCGGGCAGCCGCGGTAAGAAGATAAATTGTTATAGCAACAGTTTGGTATTTATAAAGAGTCGTTTTTATTTATTGATCTCCTATTTTGTTGAATTTTATTTTTTTTAATTCAAACTTTATCTTCTTAATTGGCCAATCTGCAATTTTGTTTTGTTTTTTTTTTTTGAAGGAGCAAGTCTGAAAAATTTAACTTTTTATAAAATTAATTAATTTGATAGGTTATGTGCCTAATTGGGAGACACCCATGGCGAATTTCAAGACTCGATCCTCTCATTGGTGAGAACCCGAAATATCAAGCTATCCAAATGGAGAATAATGAAGCTACGTTATATAGCAAATATTCTTTAATTCACCGGGAGATAATATCACAAGGCAAGTACAACAAGCCCTGAAGCTAGGGGGAAAAAATAAAACCAGAAATTAAAAATAACATTAAATAAAACAAACAAGCCCATGATTTTTAGACTTGCTTCGATATACCCACCAATGTCCAGACAACAATGAATGCCATGTTTGTTTCTAAAATCATTACAAATTCGATGGTATCAAACGTTCGCGAGGTTATAGAAACAAATCTTATGCAACCTTGATATTGCCAAGTGCATCCTCTTTTTCTTTCCAGAGACCCACTAAAAATGAATCAATGATGATCTACAAAACAACAATCGATTTATGCTCATGAAGCATCCATGAGTGGGAGAAACACGTTCCACGCGTAAGTAAATGGCTTACCTGGTTTAAATGAGCTGCAACACATGGAAGAATCAGCAAGCCAGATTCACCAAGAGAACCACCTAGCTGCTCAACAACTGCTACCAACACAGGCAATGTTTTCTACAATACACAGCACATAACAACGCATAGCATTCTAGTTAACATAAGCACACTAAAATCAATTATAAATCGACAATTTGTTAATTAAACGTGAATATGTCTGCTTTTGTCCGTAGATTGATAAAATGCCAAGGACGAGATATATCTTTCTAATCAAAATTTTAAGCACAACGCACTACGTTACCTGACTCGTGACTAGGAGAAGAGCACTGGCATTTTCTTTCTTCGCAAAAGTTGATTTACCATTAGAAACTAGTGAAAACGCTTGTATCGCCAAAGCGTTGAAAATAAATAGAATTCCATGCAGAAGCCTGCATGCATTAGTAAATTCTATTAGCTGATGCAGCTAGCTCAAAGTTTGGTGAGGCAAGATCAGCCAGTAAAATGAATTCTAAGGTCACAAAATGTGAATTGCTCTGGCACAATACTTGGGAGAGGTCCGAATTGTAGAAAAATCATACCAAATGACCAGTATGTTAATATGATTTGAGGAAAAATAAAAACAGAAGAAGAAACATACACTCCCAGCACAACAGCAACAAGAAAATTTTCTGGCTTCACCATTAAAAGCAATGATCTTGACTTGCTGACTTGCATCCAAGGAACCTACACAAGAACAAAGATCAAACATGGAACTATTTTCCAAGTGGAAATATATATATCAGAATCTGAAAGCATAAGTTCAGAAAAGTATTCCAATGAACAGCTGAGTAAAATCTACAGCCAATCAACCAAGTAAAAAAAATGACTGAAGTCAAAATCGCAAATATAAAAACAAAAACAATTCAAAGCTTTAAAAATACAGAAAATGATCCAACGGGGAATAAAAGGACATAGACAAAAACAAAAGGTTATCCGAACAAACTGGATAAATTATACAACAAACAAGTACAGTTACAACAAGACAACAACAGGGGACACTTTCATGTTTATCAGTCAATGACAATCACCACCTCTGACTTCACAATTTTATCGGAGATTGGCAATTAAACCTGAGGATGGTTTCCCTACCTATCCTCTTTCCCACTTCCTCCGTCTTTCCTTCAAAAAATCTAAAAAGAGATGTGTGTACCTTCACCAACAACTCCATCAGCCACGTCGATCCAACCAAGCATACCATTAAAGAAAATCCACCATGTAAGATGAAACCATTATAATTACAGTTGGTTATCATAAATACAAGTTCAACATCTATTGACATAATATATTTCAAGTGTGGAATATATATTTCTCATTCAACTGGACTTAATCAAGACCATCCTAGTGTTAAAATGAAATTAATGGTTTCTTATAGTTTTACGCATCTGCCTATAATATTGCTAGAGTCTTCACCATTTACGTGTCAATAAAAGTTGATGGAAGTATCTTGAATATATAAATACTCCCCAAGTTTCTCCTACGTGATTTCGCATCTTCAAAATTTCCAAGTAGAAAAAGAAACAAGGTTTTACCCAAGCCCCATTATAGTGCCCCTCCAACTTTGAGTTGCAGAAGTAGCCTTTTCAACAAAATTAATATGTCCATAATAAAAACTATTGTGAGTATTTAAATCAAATGTGAGCTATTGATCCTCCTTAGGAACTTGATTAGCATGAGTTGATTAGCTTGGAACATAACATCTTTTCCGCAATTCTTTAAGCCTGTTCAGGAAAAAATATAGTTTGAGTGAATATTAATGTTCTTGCCTCTTGGGGACTTGATTTCTATACGAAGCAATAACACAAGGTTGGTGCTCGAGGAGTACGAACGGATGATTCCATATATGACAAAGTTATTAACTCCATGTAAATTAACATTCAAATTCTTTATATATTGCTAGTCTTATTTGATGCATAAAATATTCTAAGCTTAAGCTTGTAGGGTGTTGGAAAATATATTATCTTAATTCAGTTATAAGACAGTTATTAATTAGTATTCTTTTCCATTAAGATTCTGATTTAATGACAGAGAAGACTGCCTGAAGGCATGTAATCTGGATTATAAACTCCAAGTTAATGCCAATATGCCAGGCATCCGAACAGTGTACTAATTTTTAGGTCAGCCAGAGAAAGGTGGGAAAAGGAGTGACAATCGTGCTCCTCCTTCTCAGAACATTTTCAGATGTAGGCCCCTTGACAGGACCAACACCTCAACTTCCCCAACTCCAAGCCCCTTTATCACAAAGCAGCACCACAGGATAACTTAATGGAGCCTTATGAAGCATCATTCCCACATCTCATAAAGATGGTTACAAATCTTGAAAGACCCTACATGAGACTCTGCTACTTGCATTGCCACATTCTAACACGATGATAAGAAATAATGGGGCCAGTCCTATAGATGTTAGCAAAAAGACAATTTGATAATTCTTTTACTAAAAAATGATCACACAAAAAACAATAGATACTGATTGAGCAGACGTTGAATCTTACCAAGCCCAGGAGGATTGCACTAATACTTGCCAAAATCTGGCGATTTCTATCAGCAAAATCTGCCAATCCTGCAACAAATTTGTAATCCCATAACAAGTACATCAGAAATGTAACAACCGTCAAAAGCAACAGACTATTACTCAACTTGCATCCTCTTGAATGCATTGAAAGTCATAAAAGCAAGTTATCAAGTAGATCCAAATCAATAAGTTCGAAGAAATGATTATGAAAGACTCGAAGAACATTTAGTTTACAGTTCAGGTTTTCAGGAGTACTGACAGGCCAGAGAGCAACATTTTTCAGATTGCATTGCATAAAAGGCTACATTCAAATATTTTTCTATTTGATTGGTCAACTGCACACAAAATCAAAGCCGTTCTTCAGAAAAAGAACACAGGAGGAAATACCAACCAATTCATCAAGTTCATGGAAGCTGTACACATCTGAGAGTTTAAAATAAGGCAATGTTTATGAACGGCTTACCAGATATGCTAGTTCGAAATCAATTCATTGTAATTGATTACAGTCAATAATAAGTTTACAGCTGTTAATATACAGTATTTAGCATTATTGTTAAGAAATGTCTTGCTTGGGATCAAGCTGAAAATTTCTGCACTCACCCTATAACTTAAAACATCAAATTGAGCAAACCTTACATAAATAGACCAGAGTACTGACACAAATATGTGTTTTAAAGGAACCAGCATAGATAAAATATAATAAGAAAATAAAGAGATTGGGTCCTTCGATCATAAGATTAACTGAAGACAGGTAGTGGTATCTTACCTTTGGAGAAATCTCGAGCAATCTGTTGATTAAGAGAGAGATGGATAAGCAGATTCCAAAACAAATTTTTAAAGTCGTATCATTTTCATATGATAGTCCTTACGTGCAAAAACACTTTTTATGTGGTGTGATCAAGCTGGCTGAAAATGCAAAAAAATGGCAATTGTGTACATCCTTTACTTAGAATGTCAACTTCGGATGTGGTTGACAGAAACCTCAACTCAAATGGTTCATGGTTTTTAACATACAAGAAATAAAAAAGAAATAAGAACGAAGAACGTTAAGGAACCATGGGTAAAAATCTACTAACACTCTTGTTCACTAGCCACTTTTAACTAGTCCTTGAACACTCTCCACTCTCTAGAAGCAGGGAAAAAATCTCTAGAAGCAGCACATAATTTCTACCATTTCCTCTTCCTCTCACTGTACTTTATATTTGGCAATTACCAAATTGCTAATGGTGTACCAGTTTACCACTGCCCTACAGTTGTGACTCTCAGTCATAGTAAAATTTGATTAATTCAGCTCCAATCATCACCAAGACACGGTCTAGTCTCTCTCCCTGACATAAACTATCCCTCTTGATTCCTTGAAGGATCGAAGAGATAAGCATGACTTTGAAGAAGATAAGATCAAAACTCAAGCCATAAATTTGAAAATGTTCATGATTCATCTCAGCTGGCTTTTTAGCAAGGTTTTTCGGGGATAAAAATCAATACCCTTAATCGAGGTTTATATTGGATTTTAAAATAGTATTTGCATGATGGAGTTTATGAGTATTAATTTTGGCAACTTCATCACTCTATCAAAACTGTCCGTACTTTGACCAAATTAGATTCAAAAGAATCTGTGAGAGAATGAAACAAAAACTACCTATATTGATGTTAGTAATAGATATATACCTTACATATACCGTGGCCACAAGTTTTGGTCTTGGAGAAAAAAAAGGAAGCCTACTGGAAGTTTTAATGGAATAAAAGGACAAACAGAACATAAGCCCCCCCAGCTCTGTTGGGAATAACGTTGGGGCTCAAGCCCCATATGCCTTTGTTTTTTTAATTTCAGAATATAGACTCAGTAATTACATTTATTGATAACTTGTCAATTGGTGTGAGCTTTAATATTTTCCTTTGTTTCTGCGAAAAATATGCATGATAACCTCATCTCAAACAAATGACATCAACGTGTTTACATTAATAAATTAACGTGTTTTAATTACTCTCATGTGCTGAAACATTTCTTGCCCAAAATAAGAGCATATGATCAGAAAGTGTCAAATAAATTGTTCTGCAACGTCTTTGAGAATATGTGGACTATGATTAGCAAACTTCATATGAACATAATTATTTTATGCATACTCTTCTTTCCTACAAGAACATTGAGGTGAGACCTGATCGATGAATCTTTAAACATTAAAGACGCGTATTTGAGTTATACGACCAGTAGAGATAATGCATGCCTATTGTGTCCTACTTTCGTGGTTTCGTCTACTGTTAAATAAAACGATCTCCTGTCTATTAAATAGGAGAACAATAACAATGTAAAATATTGATATAATTTCAACAAATAAGAGACATTAACAAATTCCTAGCATGCGTAAAGAAAGTAGAGTTTGACCTTTCCCAATACGAGAGGAAGGAAAATTGTAAGAACCAGGCTTCTCAACAACTGCCCTGCGGGAACTGATACTCCTATTCCAGAAGCTATGAATTTCGAGATGGAAAAAGGAATCTGACACACAACACTGAAAATCATTTCTCATAGAATATAAGTAATTATGACTTTATGGGTGAAAAGATAACTAATTTTAATTATTTAGAGATGACTTACAATGAAGATTCCTAATAAATTGGATATCAGAGTCATCGCAAGGGCAAGAGCAGAGTTCCCTCCAGCTAGCTGTGTTTCACCAAATCAAACCAGCAGTTAAACCAACAGCAAATTTTCTTCAGGTCTGAGAAACTTTTGAGAATTGTTTTGGAAATTCATGGCATCATTTTACCCGAGTCAGTGCCACTCCACTAGATAATGTTGTGGGCATACAGGTAAACATGGCAATTCCTGAAGAAGCAATAACCCCCCATAGTCATAAAAAAGGTGGAAAGGGATGACAATCCCTAGCAACTCAACTTCTCTTTTTAATAACATTAACAAAAAAACATCATTTAACTCAAAAAGGAAAATCAAGGTCAACATTATTTTTTTCATTTCCATTTATTTTCTTCTTTATGTTTATTTTCTAATCTTTTTAGCCGATATCACTGGAGATGATTTTGTATTTCCCATCCATTCATGCTCTTCACACAGCTAAAATCCAACTTAAAACACAAAAGAATTGACGTCTGGAAAATTCACAACCATTTAAAACAAATACAGAATCCATCATTGATGAAAAAGGTGTAACGTGATCTACATCAAAACGTATAAAACACAAAAAAAAAAAAAAAAAAAAAAAAAAAAAACATAAAACAGTTGGAAAGAGGTTGCAACTGAAGTTCGACTGTCATAACAGATCCAATCTCAAAATATGTACAAATGCTATTTGACAAAGAGGAATCAGGGTAAGACCGATTCTGCTTGCATTAAGAAACCGTGATGATGCAATAATTATAAGTTGGTCACATAGAAAGCTTCTAATTAAGGATATCTCCAAAGCACAAGAAAAGGGTAATATGCAACCATTTGAGTTTACCACATAATGGACAAAAATAATAATCAAATAAGAAGATGGATCACTAGATGTTTATTATATCTGATTTCTTTTCTTCTATTTTTAACAACAAAGAAATAGAGCTTCGAATACAATAAACTATGAAGTAACGTAAATTTCAAATAGGAAGAAATATTAATTGAAATAAATTCATTTGTATCTGGAAGCTAACAAGAGTAACTCATAACCTGAGCTTTGGTTCACACTTTAAAAGACTGACAATTTTATGGATCATATAGAGCAGAAAAATAGTTTGTTATAAATTACTCTCATCCATCTTCTATGACATGGCATGTAACCTCCCCAAACTTCTTGAACTTCCAAGAAGAGAAACCTTTCGAGTAAGGTCTAATCATCCTTAGGAATTTCTCACTTTGATCCAAAAGACACTTCACAACATCAAAGCAAGTCTATTTTTCAAACCTGTGACAAATTCCTGAGGTTGGACCTTGAGCTGCAGGATGATCTTTGAAAATAGTGGACTGAGAAATAAAATGGAAACCTGTAAAGGGTGCAAAGTTAGTCTCTCATCGAGTTTCTGCTAGATAGCCACATGAAACATTATATATCATAATGAAATTCACATAATAAGTAGCATTTCTGAAAGTGCAGGTCTAGAAGAACACAGACTTTGAGGCCATAAAAAGTTCAATGATTTTCGACTGCATAACACTATTTATAGATGCATGGGAAAGGGATTTTGAAAATTATAATGTCATCGCCAACTTTCCTGGAAAATTAATAAAGAGGTGGTTTCTAGTACACACGGTTGTGGCCGAAACAAGAAAGCTTTGAAAAGGAAAAGAAATATGTGAACAAGAATTTAAGGTCATACCAGCCCAAAGAGTCCAACTTGCCATGCTTCAACAGCATCTCTGATTTCAACATTGTCCAGTGTTAATCCTACATAACAAAACAATAAAAACACCTAAGCCAACCAAATTATGGCAATAAATTATAAAATAGCATTCATATCATGGCATAGCCTTACCTGAAATAAGAAATATTCCAAAAGTGCTAACTTTTGATAAATAGTACCTATCAGCAAGACAACCAAGGGTCGGATTTGCAAACCCTAACACTACTCCAGAGACAAGTGCTGCATTCAACATTAGTGACATATCAGATTTTCATGCAAAAATAAATTAATACAAAAAGTGAATTTTGCGGCAAGATTACAACTTCTTTTATGGATGAAACTCGTTAAATTTAATGCAAGAGCACAGCGAGGAGGAAGGCAGTTGCTGATTCACCACTTCCAAAAATCCACTAATTGCATTAGAGGGGGAGAGAAGAAGAAGAAGAAGAGAGCTTCAGCCTATCACTCTAAAAGGCTAAAACACAATCCAACGTGAAGTATCTATGCACCTCCAGCATACCTAACGGTAGAAAATTATCGGTCACGAACTTCGCCAGCGGTTTTCCCCGAGGCGAACTCGACACTTGCGGCATTCGGTATTCTCCATCGCCGTCTCCCTGAAATTTCACACCGACAATTCATTCCACAGAGATAATTTACCACGGTTCAAGTTTGTATGCCACACTGAATCTAATTCGCCGAAATTGCAACAGCTGAAGAGCCGAAAAACCTGACGGCATTTTACTGCAGCTCCAATACTCAGTGTTCTCGTGAATGAACGGCGCTTCCAAGTAAGGGGTGTGGTACTCGACTCGCGGCGGGGAAATTCGGAATGCGAAACCGGAGGACTAAGGCTCCGGTGCCGGCAAGTCGAAGTTCCGGCGACTGGAGGATGGATGGTTAGGCTTTGGAGCGCCACCGGCATCGTGGATGCGAAGAACGGGTGGCGCGCTGGAGCAGCCTGAAATTTGGAGTGCGCGTGCTTCAAGGTGTTGTACGCTATCCAAATAAAGGTACAAGCTGATTGAATAAAATCTAAAAGGTTTGGTGGATCTTTCAATGTCGCTCCTCTCTCTAATATGTGACTATAAATTTCTATCAAAAAATAATATTCAATCGCATGAATGATAGAGTATAGTGAGCTCTTACAAAAAGATCGAGAGATTCAATCTCTTTTTACCTCTGTCATTTCAATTTTGAATCTTTCATCGGGTATTTATTCATTATGATTTACACACGACAATTATTTGTGAGACGAGTAGATAAAAGCTTCTCGTTTACTAAAATTGATTCGATGATATTTACATATTTATATCACATTTTAATAAAAATTGACATCATATATTATAATCCAATAATTAAATTTTCATTATTATGTATTTAAGTTGTAACGTATAAAAATTGACGATTTATTTCAAAAACACTTTAAATAAATGCAATTTTTTTTGTCAATATAATTCATATATTATATCAAACAAGAAGTACGAAAAAATATTAGTTAGTGTATACTTTAAGGGGAAGTTGGTGCTCTCTACCCACAAAATTGTGGTACTATGTCAAACAAAATATGGTACATTTCATGTGGAAACGTGTTATATTTTATGTAGAAATGTGGTAATAGAACACCAAAAAAATCGACGACTGTGACTAAATGTCAATTTCTCGATACTTTAACGACTGACAGAGAGTATATGAATAAAATACTTACGTTTTATGGTAAAGAAGAATGCTTTTTCTCTGCAGAATATCAATGGTGGGATTCTGGTGGGTGAGAATGAGAGAGCTTCGGCCATTGATTCACCTTCTGTTGCCGCTATGTGTTCATTGGGTTGCAGAAGAGATGACCGTGTCTGTGCTTGTTGATGTTCCCACTAACGTCCTTTGCCCGGACCGGAAAACTTGTCCTCAGGCCATTTATATCAATGGATTCCAGCAAACTGTGAGTAGTATTTACTTCTTTCCCATTTTCTTCTTTTATTTCGCGCAGACAAATGAGTCAGAATTTGATTGGTTGGGTAGTGATTGTCGAGATAATTTTACGAAGAATGACAAATTTTAGTTTGATCATTAGTTGGAATAATTTCTTGATTGGGTTTGAGTTGCTTTTTTTTTTCCAGATCAACTGTTGATAATCGAGAGGGGCTAATGTGTTTAGACAGTTTTGGTGGCGCTAGAGAGAGCTGTAAATGAGTATGAGTTAAGAGTGAGTTTTGACAAAAAGTTTAGGCTCAAGCTTATATAATGCATAATATAAATTTTTGAGCTACAGTTGAGTGGCCCGCCAGAAAGCTTGGCTCAGGTTGGCTCCTCATACGCTCATACCCCTCCCTCATTGGCCATTGGCGCCTCTATATTTAATGCATCTGCTTGGGTTGGAACTTGGAAGGGGATTCATGTCTATATAAATAATGTAATAATATGATTTTTCTATTTTTGCTGGAGTATAAGTTTCTGTTGAGGGCTGGTAAACGATATTAAGAATCAAACATTTCAGTGACAAACAAATCAAAACCAAGCTACATATTCCTTCTCAACCAGCCAAGTACAACACACTACTTTTGAGTTCAATTAATTAAGAAATCTACCAATGTTCACCGCCACTGATTTTACTCTTAAATTTTTTGTAGGTTGTTGGAATATTCAAGACTATAGTTCTTCCACTCATAGGTCAGCTGGCGGATGAGTATGGCCGTAAACCAATGCTTCTTCTCACTTTATCTACAACTATTGCTCCTTTCAGTATGTTAATCCATACATCTTAAATTTCNAACGTCGCCACATCACTCTATTGACATAGATTCTTGTTGTAGTGCTTTTGTTTAGTTATATTGCATTTTGCAACTTTACTTGCCATCAACCAATCAAAAGAATCTGTATATGCTTATTATGCTATCCGGACAGTTTCTTATATCATAAGCCAGGGAAGGATTTTTTGCATTGCTGTTGCATATGCGGTAAGTTCTTCTTTTCAGTGGACGTGACTTGGACCCACTAGAATGAAAGTTTATGCTTCTTTCTACCTTCAGGCAGATGTTGTGAATGAAGGACAAAGGGCTGCAGCTTTTAGTTGGATCACTGGTCTATTTTCTTTTTCACATGTCATCGGTAACATCCTTGCCAGGTTTTTACCTGAAGATTACATTTTCGAGGCATGCTCGTGTTGGAACCTTAAATTTGTTTCTTCTGGTGTCTATTGTGTTCTTATTAATGTGATCAAACTTCTAATTTCAGGTATCCATAGCTCTATTGATCTTTTTTCCTATTTACATGATACTGTTTCTGACAGAAACAGTGCGACCAATAAAAAATCCAGACCAACATACCCCTTGCTTAAATAAGATTCTTAAAGTTTTCAAGGAACGGTATCATTCAATGAGGAATGCTGCAAATGTAGTTATCAGCAGGTGAACTTTATAATGTTTCAAGTTCTATTGTAAGTTTTATTGGGCTCTAGCATGTCGAGCTGTTTATTTTTTGTTTTAAAGCGGTACAGAGTTTAACATCACGAGAAATTAAAATAAAAGATTTGTTATCCTTATATACTTGCTATAATGCTTTAATTGTTTCTTCAGCTCAACTCTTAAGCACATTTCGCTTGTTTCCTTCTTCTATGAATTGGGAATGTCTGGCATCAGCAGTGTCTTACTGGTATGCCTCTAACTCTTTGAGAAGAGGTTGATAATGATACAGTATGATTAAGTTATTTATGGGAAATTCTTATTTTAGCGGATTTTATACATTTTTATTTTAATTTTGTTCTTGTCAGGTAATGTTTCAAAAAGTATGAAATAATTTTTTGCAAATTAACTAACTGCATATGCTATTTCAGACCTCTGTTACACGCATTGAGTTCATCAGGAGTTGTACTTTTCACCTGACACACTTTCTTAGTTCTGAAAATCTTTTTCTCTGTATCTTCCAAAATTGTTCATCGGACTCGGCAACTGTTGCATGAGAAAAACGGTTATTGATCTCATAGACTGACGGTAAATTCCTTCAACCTTGCGGCTTGCAGTACTATTTGAAGTTGGCTTTTGGTTTCGACAAAAATCAGCTCTCAGAAATCTTGATGTTGGTGGGAGTAGGCTCAATTTTTTCTCAGGTGCCATTCATTTTGTTCTATTATTCCACAATCATGGAATCTGATATTCGTTGGATCAAAACAATTTTACCTTTGTCGCCCTGGATTATCCACCTCAGGCATGCAAATAAGCATGCTTCACGGTGGAGCAAATAAGACACTGAGATCAGCAAGTTAAAACCATATGCTGTTTTGAAAGAGGCTAATATCCTATCTGTAAAATTAGCAAGCTAAAAACCTCATTTTATTTTATAAATATATATAATGAAAAATTTTGAATGAGATTTTAGACTACGAGAACTCTAGTTTTTGAGCAATTTCATGTATAAGCCTATGGAATCACGTGTACAACAAAAAATTGCTGAAAGGGGTTTCAGCTATCAATTCAAAAATGTTAGGAGATTTTAGGTCATCAATTTTTCGTAGGCGATTTTTGCCTGTTTGAGATAATATAGGGTGCGCTGCGTATATGCACTTTACCCAGTAGGGGTGTGCATGAAAAGTTAAAAATTCTTAAGTCATTTCCTATGTGCAAGTTGCATCACTGGCCCAAATTGAAAATAAAATGCTTAATATCACCCCCAACTAAAATCTTGGTTCTATCCCAGCTACCATGTCACTATATTAAATTTTCTTTTTTCTCATCTTACTCGCAAGATGTTGGTTCTTCCTCTGGTCAATCCGTTGGTTGGAGAGAAAGTGATACTCAGTGTAGGCGTGCTGGCATCAGTGGCATACGTAAGTTGCTTTGATGAATACACACTGTTGCTTGAAAATTATTCAGTAATGGTTTTTAGCTTTTCACAAAATGAGTTGTTTCTGCAGGGATTGCTTTATGGCTTGGCATGGGCATCTTGGGTATGCATACCATCAAAATATTGGAAATCAGGATCATTTTTTCCCTTTTTTTCATGGGAATGTCACTTGAAAGTGTCACTAATATTGACTCCTATGCTCCACATAAAAAATCTTAGCATATCCATCATACTTGTATACTCGAGCATGTAAATTGCAAATGCAATCAGGTGATACAGTTTACGTGTAACATTCTCCAATATCTTCAATTTTTCTTTGTTGCATGGAAATGTGCACTTCTTCAAAGGTACTCAAAAACAGATATCTACGTATGGAAACCATATCAACACTGATCTAACATAAATTTGAGCAGGTTCTTGCTGAATCTGACCATATGTTTATGTACTTTACTTTGGAGGTGTTGCCTCATTTATACTTCTTAAGGGGTGGAACTATAGGATATTATCTGTACTAGGGGGAAGGTGGGACAAAAATGTGTCACCAAAAATTTCTCAGGAAATTTGAGCATCTTTCATTGGGTGTGTTGCTGATAGCATGCATATCAGTAGAACTAATTCACGGGGTTGAAGAAATTGGAGATTCTTCTATCATCTCGTAAATATGTGTGCGTTGTTGTTTGTCTTTATTTTTATTTTTTTTACTCGTCCCTTGCTGACTGTAGATGCCATATTTGAGTGCCGCTTTTGGAGTTATTTACGTCCTTGTGAAACCTTCTGTGAGCACTTACCATTGCTTAAACTTTATTCCACCATTATTTGTGCAAAGTTATGCTAAGGATTTCGATGTATTTTTTTGTCCTACTCAGTTTATTGCCAATTTTACTCATTATTTGTGTATTTTACAGACTTACGCTGTGATATCCAAGGCATCAAACTCGGTAAATCAGGTTAGTCTACACTCCAACGCAAATATTTTATGTTAAGAACAAAGAAAGCAACTCATATATTTTTACTGTGTAGTTCTTACGGGAATCAACAGCATGAAACTGAGGTCATATGAGATGTACAGACAAAGATATTATTCGTTCCCCTGAAAAATATTGGAACTCAAACCTTGGATAACGTGATTGCTTAATTTACACTAATCTTTCAAATTCCTTTGCTAAAAGGATTTTCTGTTTGATCTTCCGTTAAGCTGACAGGTCTTTTTACTTGACTGAGATCTGATATCTAGCGAATCAGGCATGGCTCATGCTGAAACACAAAAGTGATGGTCACGCTGGTCTCAATTCATGTACAAAAATCATAGCTTGCATGAACCAGAAATCCTGTGTTGTTGCTAGTGTCGGGGCTTCTTTGAAATTCCTATGAGAGTCACACGAGTTTCATTTCATGTACAAAAGGCATGCCCGGCATGACCAAAAATCCCATGCAAGTCTGGGGGCTTCTGTTGATATTCTTATGTCATCAAACATCTTAAATCATTTGTGAGGATTCATGGAAGTATTTTGCAATATTCTTTTTCGAATCCGTGTTAGATTCTGAAAATAGAGAACAAAGGAAACATAATGATTGGTCGGTTAATTGGGTTTGACCTTTTTTGTCATGCTCCACGCAGGGTCCTCGTTAGTCACATTTTATTTAGTGAACTACATTAATAATTCATTCATATCTATTGTTGTCCTACTTTATGCAGTGAACTACACTAATAATTCCTTCATATCTACTGTTGTCCTAAGAAAATGGCTAACTTGGTGGAAGAGAGAGAGATAATCTTGTACAATCATAAACTCCTACCACGAACAACAAAAGTATCGCATGTTTCGTCCTCTGTCATTAAACTACTATTCTTCTACTTCGCCATCTTGAATCAGGGAAAAGCACAAGGATTCATAGCTGGTGTGCAATCCATTGCGAGCTTGCTTTCACCAGTTGTAATGAGTCCCCTAACCAGGAGCAGAGCTACATGCTCCTTCACAAGCCCGGGTGGCCCAATTTTTTTTAAAAAAATATATATGTAAATTTTGTATAATTTTGGAATAATATGATATTAGCCATGGTAGATCAATTTAAAATATTAAAAGATTCTAGAGTTTAAAATTCCAGCTCGGGCAGAGCCATATTTCTGGCTCCGCCACAGCCCCTAACCAGTAAGTCAGCAGTTCCATTTCCTACAAGAACCCATCATTAGCAACTTTTTAACCCTTTTTTGTCTTGTTGCAGCATGGTTTCTATCAAAAGATGCACCTTTCAACTGCAAAGGTTTCAGTATTATGTTTGCATCGTCAAGCATGGTAACTAAACCGACATTTAACTTTTAAAAAACAGTCCTTGTGGTTAGTACTCGGGGAAGTCTTGAAACAAATCCTACGTAATTTTCCATTCAGGTTATTTCGTTGTACTTCGCTTGGACATTGAAACTAGATACCCCATCAGGCAAGACTTTAGAAGATGGAGTAGAAAACATTGAAGAACCTCTTTTATCTTAAACGCTGAATCGCGTTAGCATGCCAAACACATGGACCTTTCGATTATAGAACTCCGGCTAACGGTTCGGTTCATGACTAGTCTTGCCCTCCACCCGACAAGATTTGTATATATACATGAACTAATCGTTGTACCACTAATTATGTATTATGATAGGGGAGCACTTGCACTGATAAGTTTACCGTATTACTGAAGTTATCCTTCTTTGTTTTTGGTGTAAACTTTTTATGAGCAAAAAATTTATAAATCAACTCGTTTGTGTGAATATGCTTGAGATATAAATCTCACATCTTTAGGATTTAGATAAAATTGAGATAATTTTGTGTGTTGGTTAATTTATGATGATAGAGTTTTTATTCAATATCTAATATTAAATAAAATAGGGATATACTTGATATACATTGACATCAAAATTTGTTAGTGTGAAAAATTAACGCTTAACAATGGAGAAAATAGCAAAACGGTCATATAAATTGGTTTAGTTGTGATTTTTAGTCTTTCAAACAGTCAACTATTAGTTTTAATCCAATAATTTTAGGCAAAAACTTCTGTGAGACGGTTTCACGGGTCGTATTTTGTGAGACGGATCTTTTATTTGGGTCATTCAATAAAAAGTATTATTTTTATGCTAAGAGTACTACTTTTTATTGTGAATATCGATAGGATTGACATGTCTCACAGATAAAGATTCGTGAGATCGTCTCACAAAAGACCTACTCATAATTTTATTATTTTAATCATTTTTCATCATAACAACGCTATCTCAAAAATAATAAAAATTGCAAGAAAAACATTAACATATTAAAACTATCAAAATCACGATTAAGTCAACTTAGATGACCGATATTTTATTTAATAATATATCGTTGATGATTTATATGCAATCTTATTAAACTATTTTAATGCATCAAATATTTACATTAATGATTATAAGATGTTCATAAAAAAAATTTTGTCGTGTCTATAAATTGTTCACCAACATAAATGTAACATTAAATAAATATATAAGAAAATGTAATGTCGTCTACAGGTGAACATCATAAATGAGCACCAGACCGTGTGACACCCACGTTGTCATATGACAAAAGCTTAACCAGGTAGCACTCGTATATTAAATATATAATTTTATACATATAAAATAGAGTGATATTCATATACTAAATTTATAATATATAGAATTGTACATCCAATATATGAGTGTCACATCATTGGATATATATATATATATATGGTAAAGTTATGCCGTTCACTTGCACCGATGAGGTGACAATCACCTATTGGTTTTGTAATTTTTCTACATTTAATCGCATCCAATATGTAAGTTTTACTTAATCGATGTTCACATAAATTTGTACGATAGATGTAATGCCCGATATTTGATTACCGTAATCTGAGATTAATCTGAAGTAATCAAGGTAATTATAGACGGAAAGTATTAGACCGGTAAAGACGATAAAAGACGCGAAATATGTGCGAGGGCGGTGCTATTCGCGCACATGCGCGACCGGAGGCGCACGCATGCGCGGAACGGGCAGAAGACCCCGCGCATATGCGCGGAGTGATGGCGCGCATATGCGCGAGGATACAGAAGCTAAAGTGTGAATTCCAGAAAACCTCGCGCACATGCGCGGAAGTGAGGCGCGCATATGCGCGAGTTGCAATATGCCGAGACAGTAGGTCTCGCGCATATGCACGGAGCAAGGGCGCGCATATGCGCGATGCGTCCAGTAGCTAAAGTAACTTTCCAGAGAATGTGGCGCACATGCGCGAAAGACGTACGCCGAGGGAAGGCGCGCATATGCGCGAGAGCTGCCGAGATACACGCGCCGAGACATATGGTCTCGCGCATATGCGCCGAGTGATGTCGCGCATATGCGCGAGACGTGTTGCGTGAAGGATTATGCCACGTTCTTTAGCCATGCAATTGATATATATAAAAGCTGCATTCCTTCAATTCCATAGCAAGGAAATCGAGAAAAGCTCCGGGGAGACTTGCCAAAAATCCTTACGCCTTTTATTGTCAAAATTTGAAGCTTACGAAAGATCCGTCCGTCCGATTTTGAATCTGACTTCAGTACTGTGTTTCTATCGACTCAGGCTACAACTGGACGTAAGTTTTGTTAAGTTTAGATACGATTTGAAATTATGATATTGTCAGAATCGAATATGAATCATATATGGTGTTTTTGATACAGTAGACATCGTATATTTGAAGTCAGATCAAAGAACAGACTATTTATGTAATTGTTATGATTTTTGGAGTTGATTCGATTTAGATTCGATATCAGATTTGCAATATCGTTGAGATTATGAGTTATACCGATATCGATTATGAGTTCTGGTAGTATGTCTGTGATGTTGAGATTGACGGGGTTATCGAGATTGTATTGTTGTGCCGTCGAAACATCAGTAGATTGGTATTGATCAGATTCAGTATTGATTGAGATGGTATTGTTGTATCGTTGACATTGATTAGATTATGTTTTGATTTGAGTATTGATCAGAACAGGCTTTGAACTGAGTTATGTACTGATATTGTATCTATTCGATATGGTCATTGCCAGATTGGGTATGGACAGAGTTGAATTCGAGACTTCGTCTTCGTCGGACCGAGAAGATAAAGGTATAAATTAATGTTGAGTTGGGATTGCACAACTCGAGTGAGGTTTGACTCGAGTTTCCCTAAATCACATACTTTATTTTATTGCATTGATATTTGCAATTAATGAATGAATTGATATGCTTGTTCTATTGATATATAGATAGCAGGTATTAAATGATTGGTCTTGTGACAGAAGTGCCTGATAGTGATAGAATCGTCACTGGCACATTGCACATTGTCACAGGATAGGAATATGGCAGAAGTGCCATAGTCTTTGACAGATAGGTCAGGACATCGGACGTTTGGTCATATCGAAGTGGATAGAATTGGAGTTGCTTCTATTACTGATGTTCGATATGGAAAGGGCCAAAGTCTGTGAATAAGAACGTACCACCACCCCGATCGGGAGTGTAGGTGGGTGTATGTTCTTATTCTGATCGGGATCCCTAGATTAGGACTGAGTCGAGTCTGAGTCTGAGAATCACGGAGAGTGATTCATTGATTGCTATTGATTTATGTTCCTGATTTTGGTAAATGTTTAGAATATGACTTTTTATTGATATTGATGCATGTTTCGGATTCTGATACATGCGATGAATACTTGATTCATGTTTCTGATTTTGATACATGTTATGAATGCCTATGATATGCTTTTATATTGTTTATATGATTGCATGTATACATGATTTATACTGAGAATGTAATTCTCACCGGAGTTATCCGGTTGTTGTCTTGTTTGTATGTGTGCATGACAACAGGTGGGACAGGATCAGGGTCAAGAAGAGAACGAGGCTGGACTAGATAGCGTGGAGATCCGGGCTCAGAATTAAATTAGGATTCAACACTGATATGTAGTTGGACCTAGTTGCATTATCATAGACAATACAAGATTTGTATGTTTATGTTTAATATGTATTTCAGATCGATTTACATTACGTTTACGCTTTGTATTAAAAAAAAAAATTTAGACCCTGTTTATTATAGTTGATTAATTAGTCCCAATGACGATTAAGAACATGATTAGCATCCAGGTCCCCACAATAGATATGCAACATATCAAAGATATACATATATGTTGGGCGCCTCTTGTTGAACACTTCATAGGTGTTGAACATTTTGTCAAACTATTACATCTGTCGTTTCATCACATACATTTTCATGTTTTGAAAATCATGTTGCATTAAATGTTTATGCGATATTCATATAAACATCTTGTGTTACTCATAAATAACTCAACAAAAAACGTCTCAACATATCAAAATTAAATATATATTATGTTGTCCACCCAATGACATGCATATATATAAAATTTCCCTTGGGCCATAATTGTTGGAAATGGGTTGATCGAACTTGGTCGGGTATGGGTCTGCCTCATGACAAATTGGACAATCAAAAAGTATCAGCACGCATATGATTTAGTTGGGCCAACGCAAAATACAAGTAAGATCACAAGATTACAATAACTAGCATAATTACAACTTACAAGCATACTAAGCCGAAATTAGACTACCTGCATCCATCGATAATTATTTGTACAAAAATCTATAAATAAATCACAAATATTTGAGAGGTTAACTAATCATACGACTTTAATTTCACGCCGCTCACGTCGAATTTTGGTTCATTAGTCTTCTTTTTTTTCGTTTTATCGATTCATTGATGTATGTTTTTATATATCTAACAAATAATCAAATTAATCGTCAATCATATTTTTTTTTCAGATATGACCGTAAATTAACGTGCAATGCATTATGGATAGGATAATTATGTTTTCTGGTTGAAATGGTGACGAAGAGTAATCAATGCTTGTTAGTTATTTAGTAATTGATGTATCGAGTGCGTGCATATATGATTAATTATACCTTTCTTTTATGTAAATAGAATAATATTTTGTTGGGGGTCAGCATGAATTTTGTCAAATTTAGTTGTTAATCGCACTTCAGTTCCCTCTACACATTTTTTCGAACGAACTTATCGAATATGATTTGTCGAGTACAATTTATTTGATTAACGTGAGTTGACGGCTTACTGTATTTGTACGAGTGTTTACTCAATACATGTTAAAAAAAAATAGCGGTTGCATGTTTTATATTGATATTAAAAACACGTCAAAAACTTGTGTGAGACGGTCTCACGGGTTTTATTTTGTGAGACGAATCTCTAATTTGGATCATTCATGAAAAAATATTACTTTTTATGCTGAGAGTATTACTTTTATTGTGAATATCGGTAGGTTTGACTCATCTCACAGATAAAGATTCGTGAGACCATCTCACAAAGACTTAATCTAAAAACACACATATCATGACTACAAGATGTCTTGTTTTAAACAAAAAAAAAAAAATTATTCCCCTACTTAAATAAAATAAACATATTAATACAAAATGCTTCATCGATTAAATATCGTAATTATTTATAATTTTATTAAAAAGTCTTCAACTCTTGATCATACGTTGATTCTTAAATATAAAATATCGTAATTATTTATGACTTTATTCAAAAGTCTTCAACTCTTGATTAGACATTTATTCCTAAATATAAAATATGAATGTTGGATTCAAAATCCTAATGACAAATCTTCTTTCTGGAATATTATGTTCTAACAAAAAATTTAAAAATATTTAAAATTAAAAAAAAAATTCCAACTTCTTGATAAAATAATAAATATACCATCATGAATTAATTAATTAATATTATAAAAATATTTCAAGTACATTAATCGCATTATCAATTGACCTTTTAAGAAAAGTAAACTGGGTACAAATTATACGGACCACATCTACCCAAAAATAGGTGCATTTTAGTGCATATCTAAGAACAATTAAACGTGATTTCTTGCTAGTGGAAATTAACTTTTTGGGAACTTTTTAGAAAAAAAAAATTTAAAAATATTTAATATTCATCAAATTGCAGTAAAGTTTCTTGCACGCCATCATTATCTTTCAAGAATTGTTATTTAGATTTTCAATTTTTTTCCTACCAAAAAGAGAAATGATTTGGGTGGAGTTAGGGCTGTTAATGACAAGGACAAATTATATAAGATAATTAAATTTCTCACAAATAAATATAGTTTATTTATGAGAGAATTTTTTTTGTGTTAAAATCGAATAAATGATCTATCCATAATGTCAGCATAATTGGTTAAGAATAAATTCTCATTTGAAACGGTCTTACGGAGTTATTACCATGAGATAGATCGACCCGATGTATATTTATAATGAAAAATAATATTTTTGACATAAAAAATAATATTTTCATGAGTCGAGAATGAATGAAGATATGTCTCATAAAATTGATTTGTAAGATGATCTCGTCTGTTTTGTTTTACACAAAAATTCTTGTGAGACGACCTCACTGATCAATTTTATAGGTCGAATCTCTTATTTTGGTCATCCATGAAAAAGTATTACTTTTTATGCTAAGAGTATCATTTTTTATTGTGAATATCGGTAAGATTAACCCGTCTCACAGATAAAATTCGTGAGACCGTCTCACAAGAGACTTGCTCTTTGTTTTATCGACTGAAATTTTAAAGGAACCACGAGAATCTTATAATTGTTTTTCTTAGTATTTGAAGTTAAGATTATCGAAATTTAATTATATGTGTTAACCAAAATGTTAATTAATTATATAAATAATTCATGTTGTCAATTATGCTGCCAACATTTATAACAACATATTGAATTAATCTAAGCAAGCCCCACTTAATTAACATGCAACATGCAAGCGGTTATATAAGTACCAAGTCATTAATGTCAACTACAAGCGGTTTGGAAGAGAACTTTTATCTTAAAAATTTTTGTGAATTTTAATATTTGCAACTATGCATAAAACTTCAACTATATATACATATATTTTAATCGACATCGACGACTGCTGAGATGCTACTTTTAATATAATACCTCAATCATATATAAAATTATATATATCTTCAAACATATGTAATGATAATGTTGATAGTGTTAATGTGACAAAAACACGTGTCAATAAATCAACATATGTTGGAGTAGATTGGACTCAGGTTTCTATCAAATACACGAAAATGGTACCTGAAAACTTAAGATCAAGCGAATTTCGGATAAAATCAATTTGAAAAAATAACGATAACGAGTGATAATAAAGTATGTATCTATATATGGTTTGTGTGATTCAAGTTTAATGCAAGTTGTAACTTTATATGGTTTGTGTGATTCAAGTTTAATACAAGTTGTAACTTTATCCATTGACGATATATGAGTGCATGCAGTCTTCTTCTGAGATGAATCAGCATTGCCTCGTATGCAAGTAGTGAGTGGGAATGAAGACTTTGGTTAAAGATTCCTTAGCTCAAATAATATTATGTAATAATTGATAACATCTTTAATATTATGTAATAATTGATAACATCTTTATATAATTTTTGACTATTTTTTGGCCACGACTTTGCGATTTCTTGTAGAATATTATCATGTAATAATTAAAAAAATCTTTATAAATAATTTCTCTAAGATTTTTATGATTATTTATTATATACTAATGTTTCGTTTCTAATTATTATATGATATATATATATGTGTGTGTGTGTGTGTGTGTGTGCATTTTAAAAAAGTTCAATAATTCTACTTATAAAAAATTTCATTAAGAAATTATTGAGTCAACCATTGGGTGAATAATGCACAGTTGCATACTTACATTTGTATGGCCAAAAATAATCATATATATTTTACTCAAAAATAATAATAATAATCATATATACACAATGAATTATTAACAAAATTATATAATATTTAAATTATGTGTGGGAGATGAAATTTGCACACTAATTTTTTGTGCCAAACCATACTTAATAAAATAAAATAAAAATTTCAGGTGGAACGACATTTTTAATAAACATGTAATTTTATATTAGAAATTTATAGAAATAGTATTCCTCGTTTACCCAGAATTTCGATAGAAATGAACTAAGTTAGTTTTAAAAAATATTAGGGATGTTCAAACTTCGGATAAAACCGAAAAAATCGAAAATCCAAACTGAAAAAACCGAACACTGAATAGAACCGAAAACCGGATTTTATAATTTGGATATAAATGTTAGAGTAGGTCTCTTGTGAGACAGTCTCACGAATCTTTATCTGTGAGACGTGTTATTCCTACCGATATTCACAATAAAAAATAATACTCTTAGCATAAAAAGTAATATTTTTTCATGGATGACCCAAATAAGAGATACATCTCACAAAATACGACCCGTGAGACTGTCTCACACAAGTTTTTACCTAAATGTTAAAACCGAAATTTATTTGTTCGGTTTCGAATTATATATGTAAAAACCGAACCAACCAAAAAAATCGAAATTTCATTAAATTAATAATTTTATTTTTATTATATATTTTTTGAGATGATATAATTGAATGATGAATTATTTTGAATAATATTTAATTGATTGTTGTTTATGTAATTCATTTAGACTTTATATTTAAATGTTTTACTAAGAAATCATGTAAAAAGATAGCATATTATATATTACAATATATTTATCTTATTAATTTAAATAATTGTATCAAAACCGAATTAATCGAACCATTTCGGTAGAAAACAAACCGAACCGAACCAAATAAAAATGGTCGGATATCAGATTATATATTTGTAAAACCGAAATAAAAAACCGAAAATCGAATCGAACCGACCGATTAACACCCCTAAAAAATATTGTCCTATGTTTAGAAACTTACATTTATATTAATCTTTTACAATTTCAAAATATTAAACTATGTTGACCACATAAAAGCCACAAATAAATGAGTAAGTCTCTTATAATACGATGAGAAGGGTTGACCCGATTCATATTTATCATGAGAAGTAATATTCTTAGAATAAAAAATATACTTTTTCATGAGTCGACTTGGATCGACAACTCGTCTCCCAAAAAATTAATTCAAAAGACACTCTCACTTTTTTTTTTTTTGTAAATTAATATAATTATACCATGATCGAGAAAACAAGATTTAAGGAGCAAATATAAAATTATAACATAGAATTTAGACGTAGGTCCCAAAAAAAGAGACAAAATAATAGAAACCGGCGAAATTTTTGCATAGATGTTTGCAAACAACCCCTCATAAAAGGATGATTGCACCTATGTACCTCATCTAGAGTTTCAAAAGATGAGCAAGTATTTCTTTATATGTGAGACGGTCTCACGAATCTTTATTTGTGAGACGGATCAATCTTAACGATATTCACAATAAAAATTAATGCTCTTAACATAAAAAGTAATACTTTTTCATGGATGACTAAAATAAGATATTCGACCCACGAAATTGATCCGTGAGACCGTCTTACAAGATTTTTTGTGTCAAAAGATTTGCGTTTCAGCTCAGAATTAGTAAATATTTAAACTGTAAAAAAATTAATTTTTATTCCTATTTCGCTAAGACAAGGTAAACACAATGTCTTCTCTTGAAATAGATGAGAAATTAAGAAAATTATGGATATATACTTTAGGTTACACACGGCTTACATTTTAATGATAAATTCAAAAAATATCCTTAAATCCAATTACATATCTTTCAATTTTTTATTATCTATTCCACTCGAAAAAGAAAGATTTCATAATGAATGTAACCTTAACAGTAAGTCTAACATTACTATTTTTTATATTAAAATCGTCGGTTCCATGTCGTATGTATCTATCATGTGAGTAAATACTCGTTCGTATTGTTGGTTGTATTTGGATGAATAAATGAATTTGATATACGCACATAAATTTGAATAAAAAAATATTTTAAATATGAATTTGAAACGACGCTCAGAGTAAAAATTTATGATTTCAAATTCATCTATTCGAATGTGTCCCTATGCATATTCAGAGACTTCTACATTCCAATTGTGGAATACAGTCAGCAAGATTAGCACCCAAAAAGCACTGATTAGATACCACACTAACTGAAGTTAACAAAGAACAAAGATTCCATTTTATGTGAAACTGGCTGAATTCTCATTGTCATTCTTTTTTTTTTAAAAAAAAAAAGAAGAATAAGAATAAGTCCCCAACCACTTTTTTTTTGTTATTATGGTTTAATGATTTTTTTTTTTCTATCGATCAAAAGAATAGTTTGTCACTATATCCCTTTTTTTAGTCAAATCTTTAGTCCTTGGATGTTAGCTTAAACTTTTAATTTTCTCATGCTCGACTGAGTTAATCTTGTTCTTCCATCTGTTTCCCAAACATGGTGTTTCCTCAAAAATTTTGCCTTAGTCCAATTCCACTGGATTCTGTTCCACTACCATTATTATTGTCTTCTTGATAAAATGTGAGTCTAGAAAGAGAATATTCATGTGGATATATTGAGGGGTAGTGAGTGTGAGATTTGTGCTGAAAAAGAATGGATTTTTGAGGGGAAAACAGGATAAAGATCTGGTTTTTAAGTGGGAAAACGAGGGATTTAGCAACGGTGTTTGCAGACGAACTCTCTTAGTCGTTTTATGCCTTGGTGTTTAATTTTGTGAAAAAGGTTTTTAATTTCCAGCGGCTAATGTACAACGGTGCAATAATTGAACTTTTCAGGGGAATTCCATCGGTGGGACATTGGAAATAGTAGAAAGTAGGGACGGGGAAAGGAAAATTAGAATTGGGTTTTTGATATAGTGGGTAGAAATCTAGAAATATAGAGAAAGAAATGATATCTTCGGGTATAAATTTGGTAATGACAGTGATTGGATTTGCGGTGAGTACTTTGTTCATAGTCTTTGTGTGCACAAGGCTCATTTGGGCTCGAATTCAATTGAGTGTCTCGAGACGGTCCTTTTCCAGGGCTCTTAGATCTGATCTTAGCACTGTAAGCATTCGTTTCGCTACTTTTTTTTTTTGTAATCTTGAATCTGTTTTTCTATGGATGTAGATTTGAAGTAACTTGTTTATCATATCATGTTTGTTTATTTTGTCTGTACTCTTCATTTTACCACCTGATTTGAACCAATAAATCAAGAAAATTTAAGTGCAACCTTACCCATAACCGAATCTGTTCAGTGTCGGACTAGCAATGACCCACGGTCATCGAAACGTGGCACTTGGACTGATTTATGTGAGTAAAAGGTCGAGGTCGTAGCGATACCGTAATTATAACAAGTTCACATGTATTTTAGTTATCATGTTATAGGCTATGAAAACACATGATCCTAGCAGCCAATGCACTATATGGTGTACCATTTCTTGTCTCGTATCATAATTTTTGTTAGTTATATTTGTGTTTCAAACATAATTTTCATTTTGGTAATTGAAGTTTGACTATGTATCATCAATTTGGTGTTTTGCTTTGTTTGTTTCCTCAAGTAGTTCTGAAGCTCTTCTCATGTTTGAGCATTTTCGGATGGAATATTGTTTATTATACTTTTTTCACTTGTACATGCTTCTCCATCACGTCTTTATGCAGCATAGGGAGCCAACTTTTACTAAATTAATAGTCCCATCCAGACATTTTGATTCTACAGTTTCTTTTGTTGTTTTATTATTGTATACTTTGTTATTTCATAATGATGAATGAGAATCTTCATTTGTAGCTTTGATCACTTTTAATTCTCAGATCTGAGTGATGTTTTATCTGACTTGTTAAATACAGTTGGAGCATGGCCTTCATGGCCTTGAGCCTATTGTGGTATCAAATTTTCCTACAAAGAAGTATCGAGAATTGTGCTTCTCGTCGAAAGAAAATACTCTGTAAGTTACTCAATCTTCTACGATTTTGTGAGCAGCTTTGATGCCAGGTCTGCTGAACCAATTTTTTTTTTTTTTAAAAAAAATTAATGGGTGTTAACTTTTTGCTGAGGAGAGATATTCACTTGCATTGATTTTGAACCGGTTGTTTACAGTCATAGAAGATACTTCAAAAACTGAAGTTTTTTTACTTTGCTTAATTACTGCCCATTTATTACTTTATGAAGTAGAAATTGAATTCATTTCGTATATTTGTTTTGACCTCTTTTTTTATGGAAATAGTTTTGAGAATGTTAAATCAGATAGAAATATTAACATAAAACTGTTTGCTTCTGATCATTCGGAGTTTCACATAGTTTCTTGGAAGAACTGTGTAATCGAGCAAGCATCTATGTTTAAAGATTATCTGCCAAAATTTGGCGGCATCCTTTGCTCTGTCTTAACATAATCATATGCTGTCACTATGCTGGAAAAATTCATTAAAGTGTGGCATGAGAATTTTTTAAAGCCAGTAACGATTTAAAACAGGTTCTCTGTGAGATCTGGGGTGATCATAACCTTAAACTTTGTTTTAACCATAATTATTAAAAGCCCTTAGGCATCACTTAAAGCTCAGCATTTTGTACCTCGACACAAGGTTAGGCTCAGCCCTTTGATGAAGCATGTGCTTCAACCTTGAAGCCTAACCTTGGTGCGTTTCAAAGACTTGAAGCTGTAAATGTGAAGATGATGAAATCAAAGGCAAATGATCGTAGATTAAATGTCGAGCGCTCGTCAAGGTGTGGATTATCTTTGGGGCTTGAGTGTGAGTAGGAAAGTGGGTGCAGCCTTTATTGAAATTAGTCATGCAATACACATTATATGTGTGCACCACAAATTATTTTATTCAAATTGTTGTTTATATTATTATCTTACCAGATAAATCATGAGCTGGGAACTTTTTCAATAAAAATAAAAATCCTGATGTTTTATTGAATTCAAATGACGAAGAAAAACATTAAATAAATTCTATCTCTATCTTAGATGATTAAAAAGAAGAAATGGGCTGTGTGATAAACTCGCGTCGACGATCCAAAAATACCACCGAAAAAAAGGACTAAAGCAGGCTGTTGCTTGATATACATTGTATATTTACATATAAAAATAAGTGAGGTTATTGTAGTAGACTCGCTTGGTAACACCCCAAACATACCAATTAACTAGTTACTATGTAGGGGTCGTTTATTATATCGTTACAGATTGATGAAGGGAAAAAATGCTTATTTCTCCGTGCCTAGAATTTGAAAGTTCATGGAAATTTGACCTTATAGATGTTATTGAATTATTCGGCTTCTAGAAGGTAGTCAGTTGGAAGTAAGCTACTAATCACTATTTCTGTGGATGGATTTGATTGTTTTTTTTTATTGTTTCACTAGCCATTGTTTGAATTTTCATATTTGATGGGAACACTTTAGTTTGAATTTGTGCTCGTATCTCGTTCTTGAATTGTGCTTGGTTACTACTGGTCGGTCTGCTGTTGCTTGTTGCTTGATTCTGTATTTCAGTGTATCAAAACATATCTTAATGTCTTCTGCTTGCTGTGGAGCTAGCAGAGTGGTGAAGGTGGGATGAACTAAAATTCTAAAACTTTATGGGAGGATATCATATTTTCGTGAATATATTTAATTTAAATACATAAAAGTACATAAATTTATTAGAAAAATTTTGAAGAGGAGTTGAGCGATCATCTTCTACCAGCCCTCCTGCTCCACGTTGCTTGTTTACATAAAAAAACTTCCTATCCGCAGGTGCACTGTATGTCTATCTGAATACCATGATGAAGATACCTTACGTATCCTCCCCCTATGTGGCCACTCCTTCCACGCAACGTGCATCGACATTTGGCTTCACAGGCATTTCACGTGCCCTGTATGTCGAATTTCCCTTCGTGAACTCCCTGAGAGACGGTGGTGCATGCAACCGATGTTCAGCTCAGCTATCAGATCCCAGTACACAGTGCAATCCATCAATTCACATTATTGTCATTGCATGTTAAGCGGGCAAATACGTTCTTCGAGATCACACGATAATCCAGTGATGGGTACGATTGAGGAGGCTCGTTGTGAAAGCGAGGGGGTTCTAGCTGATGCTAGAGACAGCAATTACGTGGCGATTGATCGGAAACTGGGGAGCCCCTCGGATGAGTGAGGGTGATTCTCATGAGTCACAGCTTTCCATTAATTGGTGTACCTATAGAATGCTACTTTGTCTTTGTCATACACGGTACTTTTTGTTTTTGTTTTCTGTATGTATAAATGGCGGCTTTAGATTCTTTCCTTCTTTTACTTTGATATTCTGTCGTCTTTTAGATTCTTGATTGTTGTTACTTCAGTTGAGAGATGGCCATCAAGTGCAAGAATCTCTCTTTTCTCTCGCACATGTTATTTATTTTCTTTTGATCCGAAATCTGATTCAAAATCCGATATAGGAACATTTCTTCTAGAATCTTTTTCAAACCGAATATGTATCTAGTAAGACAGTCTCGTGGTTTTTTATTCGTAAGTGGGTTAACTCTATTCATAATTACAATAAAAAGTAATATTTTTGACATAAAAAACACTATTTTTCATGGGTGATCTGTTTAACAAAATTGACTGGTGATAACGTATCATAAAAATTCGTGTTTCAAATTTGATAAAGATTGGTTGATAGAATGGGTATTTTAAAATAATAATTTTCTTAGTATGTTATGTTTGTAAGAAAACAAAAAATAAAAATAAGAAGGTAAACAAATAATAATTTTATGGAAAAGATTACCCAAAGTTGTTACAGTATATATACAAAAGAAACTTATTGTTTTAAAAAATTAAAATTTATTATATGTATGTGTGCACGAAAACGGTCCCGTATCCTTTGTGAATAGATTTTTTTTATAAAAATGAATAATATATTTAAATTTTAATGTTATTAAAGTCTAGAGATATTTGTTTTCGCCTAAGTGACAGTAGATGTCACTTGTTGACCTAGGTTTAGGTTCGAGCCTAACTCTCTTTCCCACCCTAAAAATTAAAAAAAAACAAAATAAAAATAAAAATAAAAATAAAAATAAAAATAAAAATAAATAATTATTGAGTAGCAAAATTACAAGTTTGTGTCTTTCTAAAAAAAATTAAAATTTATAAGAAAATTAATAAATTGCGATAAAATAAAATAAAATAAAATAAATAGTTCTACCTACCTATCTACCTTGTAGAACCTAATAGCATAACTAATTTGTGAAATTTAAGTCTAATTTCAGTTAGCCTTCAATTATTCCACGTATATTAATTGATCAGAATTATTCTACATAGCTATTTGAATAAGAATTTAGAATTTTCTTAATCACTTAATTTTCCAATAATAATGCATTTACAAATCAAAACCCAAAGCTAAAATCTAATTTTAAAAAATAATATTAACTTATAATAAATTTTTTTTTAATTATTTGCAATTTGTTTTAAGCGGTTGTTTCATCAAATCATCCGAGAGAATGGCTCCTCGAAACCAAGAGATACGCATAGGAAATAACATACCGTTAATTTTTTTATTTTTATTTTAAAAAAAAACAGCATATCATACACATAAATAGTTTTAATATGTTACACGCAAATTTTGAGTGCTCACTTATTGTTTCTGGGTGTTGCTGGCATGACATCCATGAAAAATATTATTTTTATGTCAAAATTATTACTTTTTATTATAAATATGAACAACGTTGACTCGTCCCACGAATAAATATTTATGAGACTGTTTTACATGAGATATGCTCAGTAATAATTGGCTTGTTTCCCAATAGGTTTATAAATTTTTATAAAACATTTTTGAAGAAATATAATAAAAACTTTCAATGATAATTAATGGATGAATTCAGCAGCACCAACCTTCGTAATTGTACTGGATAAACATACGAACTAACATAGTAATTTACAAATTCAGTCTAATCTTGAATTGAAAAATAATGGACGACAGATATTGATCGTTTCTTGGTATATTCTTCAATTCTTAAATCAAATCAAAATAAAATGTACCAATAATAAAATAAGGACAATTGGATTATATGAATATTATATATTTCACAAAATAGAAGACGAAGCCAAATGGAAAATGAAGAAGAAAAAATAGACATTTTCCAAAGATGAACCCACCCGGCTTGGGAATTTACTTGAATGGCACGATATTTCAGGTCAAGGTCTTCGCCAAAAAATCTTGGTACATATTAGAATTTTTGTAAGTGTTTGGTGCTTAAATGATTTTTTAAAAAGGATTTATGATTTTTTTTATAATTTTTAATTATTATTCAGATCACGTGTAAGTATATTAAATATATAATTCACGGAGCTAACACATGAATTTTTTTAAATTGACTAGATATCATAGTTATGAGTAAATTAATAAAAAATTCCCTTAAAATCTTCATTTTTAAACATTGAAATTCCAATTGAATATTTTAAAATCTTTTTAAATATGAATTTCACTTAATGTTTATGTGGAATGGAAGTAAAAAATCTCTCATTTCCAATGAGTATAGGTAAAATATAACTATATAATTCTTATATTTCGATTCATCGTCACATCTCACGAATTAAATCTAGATAAACAATATTTATTGTTTAAAAAATTCAAAACTATTGTCGTTTTGGAAGTATTTCAATTTTGAATCTTCTTATCATACAAAATTGGCTATTTATGGCAAGTATACGTCACACCTTGATATTTAAATAATAGAAACCTATAATTTAAATATAAAGGCCAAATGGGTTTATCTAATATAAATATATTAAACTACACAAAATTTTGATCTCATTAACCAATTTTGTGAGATATATTTGTAAAATAATATTAATTTTCATTTTTCAATTTAAATATAGACCTGACTGTTTCACAGTCGAACTTAATTTAATGAAATGAGTCTCTGTTAGCAAGAACCATACGAAATTATTAGCAAAAATATATTATAAAAAAGTATGATTTCTATTTAGAAAATATAGTTAATAAGCAATTTCATCATTACATGTGGGACAAATTAATAGCATGATTTACGATTTATATGATATAAAAAGTTAGATTAGTGAATTAAAATTTCAATTAATAAGGATTAAAAAAATTCTAAATCGACGGTTGAGCTGGTCAAGCACACGGCTTTCTTGGTGGGATTGTTTGACATGGATAAATTCATTGAATATACAATGAAATTTATGTTAATTCTGACAAAAACTTGTGTGAGACGGTCTTACGAGTTGTATTTTGTGAGACAAATATCTTATTTGGGTCATCCATAAAAAAATATTACTTTTTATGCTAAGAGTATTACTTTTTATTATGAATATCGGTAGGTTTGATCCGTCTCACAGATAAAAATTCGTGAGACCGTCTCACAAGAAACTTACTCTATTATTCGCGTCTTTGCACTATTTTCAAAAAAACAATATTTTAAACATTGAGAATAATAATAATAACGAGTCGGGTCGTTGCACAACGAATGATCAATAAATAAAAATAGCATAAATTTTAATATTTATTTTCAAAGAATAAACTTTATTTTTTTTTTTTTGAAAATCAACCAAAGTCTCACATTAAAATATCAAAAAAATTATAATGAGTTAAGAAAAATAAAATAATATCCTAATTGGAATGAAACATTTTAGGTAACGTCCAAAAGAAAGCCACGAGACTTTAGGCTCGAAATGGACAATATTATATCATCATGGAAATATGCGATTTCATGTCATAACAAGTGGTATCAGAGTCATGATCTAAATCGAACCATGCGAGTGAAATCCTCGTATACTTAAATGAAGGAGGTGGTGAGGGCACACAGTAAAAATCCTAGATAAGCTATCGAGGTAGGTGATGCTCCCGATATTTCATGTAAAGCGTGAGTTTCCAACTCTGTGAAGAAGAGTAACCTCGATTGGATGACGAATAAGGCTTGAGGGAAGGCCTGAACCATGAGAAAACATAATGAATTTAGTTGGAGGGAAAGATTGTTGAAATGTAGCCAAAATTCCATATTGGAAGATAAGAGAAATATCACGAGTTAATAAGATGACATAATATTTCAATTGGTACGATGATTTTTAAGTAAAATCCAAAAATAAAATCATGAGAGTTTATGTTCAAAGTAGATAATATTATACAATGACCGGGATATGTGAATATTGTGACATAATTATGAATTAATTTTCACTTTGAATTTGTGGAACGATATTATTTCCGAGTGCTCTAATCAAAATCGACAAATCAAAGACATACGGCGCCACCATCACTACTTATATTCAAAGCCGGCGGCCCTTCCATTTCCAAGGTGGACCGATTTTCAAACCTTCTACGCGGCTTATTGTTCCTCGAATCCATCCCCATACACCATCTACTAAGACATACGTTGTCAACTAACCGTGTCAACTTTTGTATTCATTGTTAATATGACACTCTCTTAGTAGATGTACAAAATTGATATGTTTCATCACGTCCAATAAATAAGTGTGACAAACAATATCAATTTTGTACATCTACTAAAAGAATGTCATATCAACAATGAATACAAAAGTTGACAGGGTTAGTTGATAACAGATCAAATATATNATAAAATTCAATCACTTTAAAATGTCGTTTTTTTTGGGCCAATTAAAAAGATTAAATTTAACAGCTTTTGATTTGGAAAGAAACCACTCATTTTCATCTCCTTCGAACTGACCATTCTGGAAAAATCCAAGAAACACGCCAAACAGTCAACCAAACGCGGCCTTAATGGTCAAAATTTCTTGTTTGGATCACAAACCAGACAAGCCCTCGACACCCATTCGTTCACACGAATGTATGTAATGACCAACAGATAGATGTCATGAAACTGTAAATCCAACAAGTTTACAGTTCTTTAAAAAAAAAAAAAAGTTTAAAACGTTTCTCCTTCGTCTCCCCCTTAAAAACCCGGCCGCGGTTTTGTTGTTCACTTTCGGGTATCAATTCAAAGATCCAATCTTTGCAGAGGAAGAAGAGAAAGACGAAATCCAACGATCCAGAAACAAGTAGAGCTATAGATCCCGTTAAAACCTCTGCTGGTTCTTGTACGTGAAGTTTATTATTACTTTTTTCACGATCATATCTGGCTTAAAATGTTGCATGCATAAGGCCGGCTCAGGCATCGGTGGTGATAATTTACCGGCGGCGGAGAGTTCTACCGCTCACTCTGCTACGGACCCAGTATTAGTTTTCTGTCTACAGAAATGGGTTCAAGTCCAATTGTGGCTTCTGGTGGCGGTTCCGGCGGGTGGTTCAGGTGGAGGTGGCACAGCGCAAATGGTGGTGGGAAGAGCGGCGGCGGCGGCAATAAGAACGGAAACGGCGTAAATAGTAACAGTGAGCAGTGTGCGGTGTCTTCAACGTTTACGTATTTCTTGTTCTCGTTTGTCGTCTTGGGGTTGATTGGGAGTTTATATGGTCGGCTTGCGCTCACCTCTAACGTGCGGTCGGAGGTCGCCGCACTCGGATGCGCAGAAGACAGTGAGGGTTCTTGGGCTATCGGCATTTTCTACGGGGACTCGCCCTTTTCTCTTATGCCCATCGAAGAGGTCAGTTTCCATATTTTCATTTTTCCAAGTACTCGATTAAAAAAATGATTTTTTTTGCAAAATAATTTGATTTCCGATACTAAATAACATGAATTTTGTATTTCTTTCAAACTTCTGTAATTTATGAATCAGTCGATCACTTTACTTGACGGGTACAAAATAGTACAGCGGTGGTTTCTTAAATTAAGGGTGATTGTGAGATTTATCTGTGTCTTGCGAGCGATATTCGTTTGTTGACCATTTCTTCTTGTGTTTATGATTGCTTGGTGACAGTGGACAAGATCCAAGTTTGAATTTTTCCTTTTTATTTTTCCAATTTCTTGATTATGTGGATATTTTACGTAGCCATTCCACCTCGCCCGAGCCTGGATTTTAAATAATTTAATGTTTTCAGGTCTTTCTTTTACTTTCTTGATTGCCTCTTTCTTTCTTTTTCGTTTGTTTGGAGTTTTAAATGTTTGATGCCTTTAAATTGAAAAGTTTGGCAGCAGAGATGATATGTGAGAAACACACACACACACACACACACACACACCCACCCACCAACACTAACTCTTGTACAAAAATTTAAATATGTTTGAGCTTGAAATTAGGTAAATTCGGGGATCTGAAACTCTGGGTCTTCCGTAAAATTTTCATTTTTTTTCTTACTTCCGTGATTTTTTTCCCAGATGAATATATGGAAGGACAAGAGTGCAGCATGGCCAGTAGCCAACCCTGTAGTTACTTGTGCTTCACCTTCTAATTCAGGATTTCCCAGTAATTTTGTTGCTGACCCTTTTCTTTATCAGCAGGTAATTTCTGTTTTTCTTATTCTTTTTTTTTTTAAAATAAATTTTGAACTTAAGTTTGTCCAATACGATGTTAAAATATTCAGGAGTTCTGTGCAATACGATGTTAAAATATTCAGGAGTTGTGATCTCTTCTCTGCATGTATGCTTGTGAGAGTTTTGGTGTTAGTATAGTATAAACTTATCCAAGTTGTTTATACTTTATAGGATGCATCTTTTTCCTGTGTTAAAAAGGACTAAACTTTTATATGTAGAAAAACGATAGAATGTCTTTTAAAGTGGTCCTCGAATCTCATAGAGTCTGTATCTTGTATTTTTTATATGTTATTTTCAGTTACCCATATGCTGGCCTTTTGATATATGAGAGCCAGCGGATATAACAAATATGCTTGACAAAATAACATATAGACAGAAGAAAATTTTAGGAATGGGAAATGAAAAAATTGTAAGGTGAGCATAAGCATGTATATATGCATATAGTTGCTGGATATACGGTGTTCGTGTGTTCGTCTACATTATTGAGACACTTATGGTGCTCTTAGATAAGATGAATCTGAGTGCCATATTTGAATGTTCAATGCTTGTGCGATCACTTTGGCTGATATTGAATATTGTTATTCAGAATGATGTCCTCTACCTGTTTTATGAAACAAAAAATTCGATTACAATGCAAGGCGACATTGGAGTTTCACGGAGCATAGATAAGGGAGTGACATGGCAGCATTTGGGTATATCCCTTGACGAAGATTGGCATCTATCATATCCATATGTCTTCAACCATAATGGAAATGTGAGATTTCATGGGCATTTGATTTTGCTTTAATATAATGTCACTTCTTTAACTCGAAAGCCCTAGTATTATAAATAAACTGATGTATTTTCATTATTTTTAGTCTTGATTGATTCTTTCAACTCAATATTTTTCAAATGTGCATTTTTTCCACAGATATATATGATGCCAGAGGGTAGTGCGAAAGGGGATCTTCGCCTTTATCGTGCTACGAACTTTCCTTTGTCATGGACACTGGAAAAGGTAATCATGAAAAAACCGCTCGTTGATGCTTTTATAATCCCTTATGAAGGAAAGTTCTGGCTTTTTGGTTCGGACCATAGCAGGATTGGCACCAATAAAAATGGGCAGCTTGAGATCTGGTACAGCAACTCGCCTCTTGGTCCATGGAAACCTCATAAGAAGAACCCCATATATAACACAGACAAGACCATGGGAGCTCGTAATGGAGGCAGGCCATTTGTATACAATGGAAATATTTATCGCATCGGTCAAGATTGTGGTGAAACGTATGGCAAACGTACTCGCGTGTTTAAAATTGAAGTTCTGACCAAAAATGAGTTCAAAGAAGTTGAGGTTCCCTTGGGTGTCGAAGAGTCGAGTAAGGGACGGAATGCTTGGAATGGTGCTCGAAGCCATCACCTTGATATTCAGCAGCTCCGTTCTGGCGAATGGATCGCCGTTCTTGATGGGGACCGTGTACCTTCTGGAGATACAGTTCGGCGCTTCGTTCTTGGGTTGGTTTCGATTGCATCTGTGGCTGCATTTGTGGTACTTGTGGGAATTCTTCTCGGGGTAGTTAAATGTATAGTCCCATTGAGTTGGTGCCCTCACAATATGGGAAAGAGAAGTGATACTTTCTTGACTTGGGAAAGGTCGAGCGCACTATCTTCGAAGCTGAGACTATTTTGCAGTCGTTTGAACCGAGCAACCTCGTTGCTTCGTGCCAGAATACAATTGAGTACATGTACTGGAATCATTATCTTGGCTTTGGTTATCGTTTTTTCTGGGATACTAACATGCACCGGGGTTGGGTATATATATGGTGGAAATGGTGGAAATGAGCCATATCCGTTAAATAGTCGCTACTCCCAGTTCACGTTGCTAACAATGACATATGACGCCCGGATTTGGAATCTGAAAATGTACATAAAGCATTACTCTAGATGTGCCTCGGTCCGGGAGATAGTCGTCGTGTGGAACAAAGGAATACCTCCGGAACCAAGAGACTTCGACACAGCAGTTCCTGTAAGAATACGAGTAGAGAAGCAGAACTCGTTGAACAATCGTTTCAAAACTGATCCACTGATAAAAACTCGAGCGGTTCTCGAGCTCGATGATGATATCATGATGACGTGTGATGATATCGAAAGAGGGTTCAGAGTCTGGCGAGAGCACCCTGACAGGATTGTAGGATTTTACCCTCGGCTTGTAGATGGGATCCCGTTCAAGTATAGAGGCGAGAAACATGCTCGAAGACATGACGGGTATAACATGATTCTCACTGGGGCAGCTTTCATCGATAGTACGGTTGCATTCGAGAGGTACTGGAGTAATGATGCATCATCAGGTCGAGCATTGGTGGATGAATTTTTCAACTGTGAGGATGTATTAATGAACTACTTGTACGCGAATGGAAGCTTGTCCAGTGTGGTCGAGTATGTTAAACCCGCGTGGGCGATCGACACCTCTAAATTTTCGGGAGTAGCTATCAGCAGGAATACCAAGGCACATTATGGAATCAGAAGTAACTGCCTGGCAAAGTTTTCTGACATGTATGGAAGTTTGGCTCACCGGAAGGTCGAATTCGGCCGACGAACAGATGGTTGGGACGCGTAGCGAAAAAAGTCAAGTGAAATATAGGTTTGATAGGACTTAGAACTCGAGATCAAGCGACATTGGGTGTGTCACGCTTGTGTAAAAAAACAAAGATATTTATAGGGGGACTCGTGCCAATGTGCCATTCATAGTTTTGGTATGTAAAATGTACATTGTTATGGATGAAATCATGGTAAAGATTGATAATTAATATTAAATTGTTAAAAATAATTCATAATTTTATTTTATTTATTTTTAATCATATATGTAATTTAGTAGTAAATTTGAAAAATAAAAATCGAACTTCTAACCATAGATTAAACGTTTATTTAGTCCATCAAACTCGTTATTATTTTAACACGAACGAGTGTTATACTTGAACAACTAAAAATAAAGTATTGTAAAAAAAATTACTTTTTAACCCAAATTAAACTCTTGAAGTGGTTCGAATTGATCGAGTTCAAGCTTCTTTATGTTGTGTCCGAGTAATTCAAATTTGAGGTTGAATTCAATTGCTTTAGGAACTTCCCAAGTCAGCTGTAGACTTGGATGTCAGCTCTTCTAAATTATTGAACATTTTGTGGAGCCAGAGAGAGAGAGAGAGAGAGAGAGGTCTGCTCAACGAATGGCAGCATCCAAATACCTCAAACTCTCAGTTTCCCAATTATTTTTATCTTCTCTACTTGTGTTTCATGCGTTGGGATTTCCACAACGAAGGCTGAAATCTTTAGAAATAATAAGAGAAATCAACAGCAAAGGCCCTTATCTTGGTCTTATCACAGTATATTCTCTTGAAGAAGATGCATTCTTTGCCACTGGTTATTTCCAGCCCGATTCTCGGCACCCCTTTCTTGATTTGTCTGGTAACTTACTGAATTTATTGGATTAAGCTATATTCAACCTTGGTTCAAGATTTCTTTGTGTGTCTGTGTAAACAGTGTAATGATATTGCTGAACTATACGTTTTTAAAGGTAGGCGATTTCGAGTAGGGAAGTTGCAAAGAAAGGAAGTCATTTATGTCAGGTGTGGAGTTGGGATGGTAAATCTTTCCATTTTAGGCTTTTAAAATATAAAATCTGAAATTTTTCCCCCCAAAAAAGATGTTGAATTTGTTAAGGGATGTTGTTTATTCATGTTTAGGTGAATGCTGCTGCAGCAACACAACAGATGCTGGATCTCTTTGACATTCGTGGGCTGATCCACTTTGGTATTTCTGGGAATCTCAACTCTTCCATGAACATTGGAGATGTCGTCATTCCGAACCAATTCGTGAACACTGGTTTGTGGGATTGGCTGGTAACTTAAATTGGTCCAATCTGCATCTTATATCTGATCACATTTCATCCTATCTTCTTGTATATATATGACTTCAATTTTATTTCATTTTATTTAAGTTTTTTCTTGATAGAAACCCACTGCCGAAGTCTCAAAAAATGATTTTGCAAATCTTGAATTTAAGGAATACAATATTCCTTGGGGAGGAAATAGTTCTTTAGGGATGATTGTATATAGGGCAGAGCAATTCTATTCTGAGTCCGGAGAGGCTGATACTGCTCAACAAATGCTCTGGTTTAATGTCACTAGCAATTGGCTCCAATTAGCTTCGGCTCTCCAGGTTAGCCTAACTAATACACATCTCTTTCGCCGAATATATTTGTGAGACGACAACAACCATGACAGCCACCACCACCCATCTCATGTCTAATCTATGTATGTGCACTTTTTACCGAAATTCGTATCTTCTCTTCCAATGATGTTTCATCTTCTATTGCTTATTGTGGTTCTATTACGTGTTTAAATTCGATCAGCGTGCATGACTTGTAATTTATCAATTATCAGTATACATGATATACAAGATGGAATTCACAATATAGAACAGAGGATTTGGAGTTCCTTTGTAAAGTTAAATCACAATTAAATATATGTAAAATGAAATTATACAGGGACTGGAGTTGGACAAGTGTGTGAATTCAAGTCTATGCCTTGAGAATAAGCCCAAGGTTGTACTTGGGATGAAGGCTTCAACGGCCAACATATTTCTTGATAATGGAGCTTATAGGAACTTCCTGTTTCAAACTTTTGGGGTGTCATCTGCTGATATGGAGAGCACCGCGGTAGTAATGGTTAGCCCCGTCTCTTGATCTCTTTCGCGTCCAAATTTGTCCTTGAATATAACTATATAAGCCATGTCGTCCAAATTGTGGTTTGTGCAGACTAGTTTATCAAATGGATTCCCAGTTATTGTGATTCGTGGGCTATCGGACTTAGCAGGTGCACAAAAGGGACAAAACTCCATTAATTTATTTGGATCACTTGCTGCTTCAAATGTCGCAAAAGTCGTCCTCAGATTCATTAATTTGCTACCAAATAGATTTTGCCTTCACTCATAGTTTACACCAACGTTGTGTGATTTTATGAGTTATATTTCATGCACCATGTAAGATGAACATGTAGGAGGATCACCTATCCCTCCAAACAAGTGTTTAGAGTACAAAAGTTGAAGTGAAACGCATGTCAATTAAGACATTTTATTATAAATATAGACAGAGTTGATCCATTTGACGAATAAAAATATGTGAAACAGTCTCACAAGATATCTATTATTTCTTTATTTATGTTTTATTATAATTTTATCATGACGATTATTTATATCACATCAATCAAATTATCAATTATTGTTATTAACCAATCATATCATATTTATTAATTATTGAAAAAATATAAAATTTATCATATTTTATTAAAATAAAAAAATAATATACCATCAATCCATTTAAATTTATTAATTTATTTATATATAAAAAAAACAAAGGACGTTTAGAGCGGAGTACGTCTATAATAATAAGAATCACTTCCCCCAAAACCAAATTCGGCCTGGGAATTATCGCCTGCAAGAGGAATGGCTGACATTCAAGAAAACCCTATTTTAGCATTTTTCTCCAACTTACTTCGCGGGATTAAACTGCCTCTACCGAATAATGATGCGATGGTGGAGCCAGCCGCTGTTACTCCCTCCGCCGAGCCGATGGAGAAGAAGCCAACCGTGATCGAAGATGAGAGCGTTAATCCTTCTTCGGTGAAGTTTCCAAGGCAGGGTTTTACTCCGCTGAAGCTCGAAACTGACTCCGTGGAAGCTGAGCCGAACACTAACCCTTTACTTCTATGGCAGGTACTGTATGAATCTCGTTGCATCGTTCGAAACATGTTGATTTTCAGCTCTTTATGCTTTATAGTGGATGTATATTGCGTGAATAGCATTCCTCCGATTATCACTTTGTTAATTTTTGGAACTTTCCTGGTTTAGCGATGATCCTCAAGCACCTAGAAAACAAACAGTTGTTGGGGGTTGGTGAGGTATCCTGGGTGATCCTGATTATTCACCTCCAACATGAGAGTGAGACCTTTGGTGGAGAGTATAAGGTATATGAGACACAGATATAAGGACGTGATTATAAATTGAATTAAGCGAGTATGTATTAATGTGTGAGGGACCATCGCAACGCCTTACCCGAATCTCTCAAGTGATTAGATGCTCCTGTCGAGCGGAATTGGGTCCACCTTTCGTAATCGAACGATATTTTCATTTAAGTGCGTGACGATGATTTCTTCCCATGACACGAACACAGGAAGACCCAGTGCTTTGCATCCCAAAAATATAAAAAACTTAATCTTTTTGGGTGGTTTTTTTTTTTTTTAAAAAAAAAATATTTTTCCTTCTTTCAAGTACATCAAATTTCCTCATATTGCCCCATCCAAGGCACACCCCTGGGTACTATAGGTGATGACCTTTTGTTGGGGCTGAGAGTCAACCCTGTGGGCAAATCCTCCTAGGAAGCATGTGGTTATGGACGGTACAACATGAGTAGGCTCAATGGTATATTTATTGCTGTTAAGGTATCATAAAGTTCCTTTCGTGGTGATAAGCTGCTTCCCACCAGCAGACAAGCTAGCTACCTCAGAGTATCGAGAGGATGCTCTTCCAATTTCCATTTCTGACATTGTAGGATTCATGATTTGTCAAATGTTATTATTATGCATTAAACCAATGCATGGTTCATCCATTCTCCTTTCATGAGGATTTTTTTTTGCCAATTAGTTGCAAATTGAACGTCTACAATTTGGGGTATTTAATTACATGCCTGTATAAATGCTGTTGGAAAATAGAATTATTGTGCCACTAGGCTTTCATATCTAAAATTGTCTGAAGTTCTCTTAAAACATTTTTAGAAGAATGCGTAGTGTAAAAATACTGCTAACATGCTTGGTTGTTTTAGAATAAAAAGTTTAAATCTGCACGAGGGTAATGAATGTGAATCTGGGATTTAGTTCCATTGCCCACATGATTCGACTTTAAGTAGTGCATGTAGCGAACAAAAAACAATTATGAGCAATCAATGTAGCTCATTTTGATGCGTGTTCGATAACCAATTTGTGGTCTGAAATATGAAGGAACAACCCAAGATCAACCCCAGGGAAAAAAACGAAAAAGAAAATGAAAGGAACACTCCTTTCTGTGGAATGATTAGCTTTTAATTTTATGCATGTTCTATACGGTTGAATCTAGGTCTACGCCATCGGGGGATTTTTCATTTTGAGATGGGCGTGGACAAGATGGAATGAGAGGAAGGGTCGTAAGAAGTCTGATAATGAACCTCCCACAGATCCTGATGATATCTGATGAGTCTATTAGAAGGCGGGGGAGTGGTTGAAGATGGGGTTTTTATGCTATACCCTTCATGCACTAAAGGTACGCTTGCTAGATCACATAGAAACGATCGGATTCTTGCAATCTGCATAATTCTGCAAGTGCTTATGTAGTTCATCGACTTACACTTTGAAAATCTCAGCAGTAAATGAGGCGATGGATAAATTCGACTTCCATAGCTTCTTATTGGGAACGAGTGCCTTAGTGTTCTTGGTTAGTGGTTGGGTTTGTTATCGTCTTTATACTATTTCAAATCAAATCAATTTTCCAAAATAGTTGAATTAACCGATCTGACCGATGAAATGTGCAAATAAAATTTCTAATGAATTAGTTTAGCTGGGCCTAGGGGTGTAACTATAAATGAACCAAATCGAGTCTAATATGACGAAAATTTGAAGACTGAAATTAGTTCAATTTGATTTCATGTTCGATTCGAAATTCGAAAATTTTAAAAAATTTTGCTCGAATTTGGTTTGAATTAGAGTTCGAGTTTTGCCCGAAAGATTCGAACATATTCGCGAACTATTCGAATTATTGTTCTGAAATAAGTACTCGAAGATGAAAATGGGTCGAATTTCGTAATAAACCCACCTGACGTGGCGGTTTTAGACCCGCCTGATCGGGCCGAAGTGGGTTATGGACTCGTGTCTTACACACATATATCAAAATATATATATTATTATTAATATGATTATAATTTTTTATATTTTAATCATAATTTTATTTTATAATATTTTAAATTGAATAAATATATTTAATATGAAAACATATAATTACACATTTTAATTAATCATTAATTAAACAAAATTCGATAAATACTTTTCAGTTAAATGAAAATTGTGATAATATTTTTTTAATTAGTATTATTAATATAAATTTTGAAAATAAATTTAATGATTAATTATTTTTAATTTTAAATTTTAAAAAATACGTAAAAAAATGAATTTTACAGGTTCACGTATCCAACTCGGATTGGATCTATCAAGTTCACGGGCCGGGGTGGGGCAAATGTTAGGTGGGTCGGGTCTCGAGTTTGGCCAAATCTGTCCAGAGCTAGTCCCATTGTTATTTTAAATCGAAATTTATTTATTTAATATATAATTATATTATATAAATAAAATATTAATATTCACAAGTAGTTCTTGAACTTGTTAGAAAAAATTTCACATGTTTGAATTCGACATAAATTTGATAAGCTTGAATTCAAATTAAATATTTTTCGAACCATCTCGAAAAGTTCGCGAACCGAGCTGGTTCGTCCAATGAAATCACATAGAGACGCATGCATTCCTTTAGGAATGACTCGTGAGTGCAATATCTATGATATATTACAATCGCACTTTGGAGTAAAATGGTTCGGTACGAGAAACGATTTTTATATGTGAAAAAAGTAACATAATACTGGTACAAACTATTTTTAGGCTGAGTTTGGTACGAGGGATATAGTTGATGATTTTAGGGTTAACCCTTGTTGTTTTGTTTTTTTTTTTTAATTCGTTTTATCCGACATATTTATGATTAAGCCACCTACCCCTAAAATGTCTTTTACCCCCAAAAGTATCAACATACAAAAGAGTATTTTTTAAACATAAAATAGACCACAAATTGATTTAATTTGCTGGTCCAACGTTATTTATCATTTAATTATAACTAACCAATAGTTTTTAGAAATTTTTTAAAATAACGAATTCAATTTAATTTATCAAATATAATTTAAATCGATTTGCACAATCCCCATTAAATATTTTAATTGTACAACATTTAAATCAATTAAGAAAATAATTTGCTGAACAAAATGAAACCCTTCCACTAATCTGTAAGAACTTTCTGAAGCTATAGTAAATCAAAATTTAATGATACAACAAAATCACAACATTACCATTTCATCACTACGCTCACGTTCTAGGTGTGATTCAAATTATCAAACCACCACCAAAAGGAACATCTTGCCATGACCCATGCTAACCAACAAATCACCATTGTGCCAGGATCGACCAACTATGCACACCTTAACAAGGGTCATACCCAAAAGCCTGCCTTGCCACGAAAGCTCAGGGCGCCACCTTCCGAGCAAAACGCTGCAAGGATCGGGGTAGTTGATTGTCCTCTTCGATTATCTTCCTCTTCTTTTTGGACAATTTCTCGTCATTAACTTGTTCCTCCAAGAGAGTTTTCTTGGTTTTCGCAACAGATTCTTTCTTCTTCTTTGCCATTTTGCTTGACTTGCTTCTACCTTTTGTTTTCTTTTTCAAAGAAATATTTTTAGCATCTTCAATAGCAGCCTCCATCTCTGCTTGCTTCTCTTTTCTGGTGAACATTTCTTCCTTTCTCGTAGGCCTCAATGAACCAATCTTTGTCGGGTCCAACATGATTGTCTCCGGAGGAAGTTTATCGAGGAGAGAGTGCACTTCTTTCTCGTTTCTTTGTTTATGCGTTTCGAAAGGGTTAGCGACCCAAGAGTCAAAATTGGGTTCACCGGATCCAGGAATCAAGATTGAAGACCAACCAGTGGAGTGCCCGATGCCCAAAACATCTTCGTATGGCCTAAACAACACATTATGTATTTGATAGCCTTTAGCCATGGTATGAGTCATGTAGCGGCTATAGTCCTGAGAGCCAGAGAAATCTCCCAATATCTGGACGAAAGATCCAGTGGCAGTAGCAAGCAAACCTTTCTGACTAAAATCCAAGGTTTTGGCTCGGAATGGTAGCGTTTGGAGAACCTCATATTTTCTCAAGTCCCAAAGCTTTATTTTCCTCTCCATTCCAGCAGTTGCCATTAGATGGCCATTGGGGTGGAACGCCAAAGCTGTAACTGGCCCGTGATGACACAACATCTTGACGAGTGGAGCAGCGCTGGTAGGTTTCCACATGGTTATTGTGCCGCCAGAATGACCAACAGATATTACATTGTTCCAAGGATTTGCCTTCATGATACCAGAGCGACCAAGACCAGTTCGCAAATTACCTACCATCTGACCTGTGGTGATGTCTTGAAAATGAAGTTGCCCAACTTTGTTTACGGATGCCAAGAGGAACTGTTTATCGAGAAACTGAAGCTTCAGCGCAGCGCTGTGTTCCTGAATTAGAAAGGGACCTCAAGATATTATACTCTCTAGTCTCAAATACCAATCAATAATTTGTACACAATCTTAGGCTAAAAATGTCAATGAACATCCAATAAGCCGAATAGAAACCCAGTTTAAGCTGGGACAAACCGAAAATACAATTCTTTCAGATGGATTCAACGAAACAGATTTTGTAGGAAATGAACATTCCCGTGCTTTGCAGATAAAGCAATTTCATTATATTCCTTCTAACTTCCCAGGGTTTAATTTCAACTGTTCAGATTTCGTAAAGATAAAGTAAAGGATAGAGCATAAAGAAGTTACAGATCCCAGTCTTTTAAGTTTTAAAAAAAAAACACCGCTTAAACATTTTTGCAAAAGGAATGTTTCAATCTCAAAACTCGGTGTCCAGTGCGATCTGACAGACACCTCACAAAGGAAATCACAAAGGATGTATCTTCTAATTCACATCATCAACAATTGCCAAGGAAAAAAATGCAACCACCCAAGAACATAAAAGCAAAGGGGCCTTCAAAGTTGATAGAGTACTTTAGTTCAATGAAAAACTGAAAATAGTTTAGCACGTGAGATTAGATTGCTAACCTTCAGGCAATGCAGTTCTGTACCATTATCACCATATATGTACACATACCTGAAACATGCAAGTAGACAATTCAGAAATGTGTGCCTAGTCTATACAGTATACCATCTATCATCACTAATGATAATATAATAAAGATATGAGCATTTTCCCGAGTAAAATGAAGCAAAATGGAATATAAGTGTTTCCACAAGTAGCTTGCATTCTTTTGGCTAATTAAAATGTCAGTGTCACACAATCAATGTATCAGTTAAACAGAAGGGTAGTTGGTAACAGCATAAGGTTAGTAGATGAGAAAGGACAAGCATGGCTGCTGCATGTTATGCTATGATAAACATAATTAAGAAAATAATTGACTTCAAGTAAAGTTAAAACATTAGCCGGATCCATCAATTCAAGCACCAAAAAAGGACAAGACCTACCAACGGAATAAGACGAAAAACATGCAATTATTGCGAATAAACAGATCCACACCATCCAACTGACGTCACTAAAAAGAATTGGTTGAGTGGCATAATTGCAAAACCATAATTCTTAACCAGTTAGTACTTAGTACGAACTCGGGATGAGTGCAACATGACTACTCTAATCAGCAGCGGTCTAAAGAGGAATATCTAGCAAAAATTGATACCACGTCAAGGAAAGGAGAAAAAGAAAATTAAATTAACTTTAAAAACCGGGCATGTGCAATTAGAAAAGGGCTCGACCTTTATAATGACCCTAATTAACAATGCTTTATCTCAGTTGCATGCATTAAAAGAAATGTAGAAATAAAATGAAAATGACAAAACACAACTTGAAATCGCAAAATCATTGGCCATGCAGCATTATTTCTTTACAAATATTTGCAGAATATTCAAATTAAATAATATGAAGCAGCAGCATTAGCGCCACTGGACAAGCTTATAAATTGAAAGGTAAAAATCAGTATATTTTTTAAACTGAAATGCATAAAAAAATGGTATCAGATAACCATTAATTTAGTGACTGAAAGAATGCAAGAACTTGCTTCTTTTGAGCAGCTGCAAAAAGTTTCTGATTGTGCAAGAACACTGCATCGCGCACTGTTTCCCTAACCTGAAATAAAAGCCTCGAACAATTGAATACTTATACCTACAAGATCCAAGAGAACATAGGTTCTCAAGAACTAGTAAATATGTGGCAATAAGTCATTTCTGAAGATAGTTATGCTTCCGCGAGTAAAAAAAACGGATGACACAGTGAACACACAACATAATTAAATAACAACATGCATGAACTCTCAGTTATCTGTAGTGTCTAATGACTGGTTATATAATGAGGGGTACGATGGAACAGACTAAGAAGGGAGATGTGTAAAAACGAAATATTGATGCAGCAGTGATAAGAATGTATGTGCTTTAACAACAATTTGCTTTATCCACCTCAAATTCAGTTGAATCTGACTTCTATACAGGAGCATTTTTGGTTAACAAATTATAATTTTCCTGCTATTGTAGTGGATGGTCATGAGTGAGTGCAAGAAACAGAAATATATAGCAGCAACCTTTAAAAAGAGTTACACATTCCCTTTAGAAGGATAAGTTTTCCCACCTAGTAGATTCAAAAATTTAATTGCATCCTTGGAAAGTCTTGGACTCTTGGTACCATCTAAAAACATAAATAGTAGCTAGGGATTTACTACAAAGCTCGATGAGGCATTTAGAAATAAACTCTAACCTTATTTCACCCCAAGCCTAAAATTTACAGCTTTTCCATTGAATCTTTTACTATTTGTTTTATATATACTTTGATTTTATTTCAATACTTAATTGAAATTCTATCTAATAGTTATCTAACAGATTCTCGGTTATGCCATTTTTTATCCTTTTTTTAGTATTTGTCCATCATTTATTCCTTTTTCCTATGGAGTAAACTTCTAATTTCTAATTTCTAATTTTTTACATGGAAACTCAATATAAAAATTTCAATTGAGTCCCCTTGAAAAAAAACATATTCTCTCGAGTCGCATGGACTCCAATTTTTTCAGTTTCAGAAGCAAGGCATGCTGAACCAAAAGAATGTTTCAAGAGTAAAATTGTAAGAAATTTTACCACAGATGGATATTATCGTATGTTTCATGCACACTTAGACTTAGAAAAAACATAGTGGTACCTCTGCCAGCCATATGCCAACCACCCAATTATCAAAAAAAGAGAAAAAACTGGGGATAAACTAGGATTTTGTCTGTATAAAAATATGGCAGTACCTGAATCTCTTTTATGAGATCCATACGTTTCATATCTAGAAGGGCAAGATGACCTTTACGTCCAGCCACTACCATATGTCGACCACTCGATGTGAAATCCAGTGTGTATGGACCAAGGTCTGAAATGTAAGAGTGTTTTTGACATTTAATGACTTGAAACAGTGTAATGGCAAATCATATACTCTAGGACAATATCATGAGATATTTTCACACGTCACTCGGGGTCATTAGGTATGCTAGAGAAAATCTTTGATCTCAAAAGGATTAAGAAAGAAGATCCACAAAGCAGGATTTTACTTATACAAAAGAATTTCATCAGATAAATTATATAATTATGTAACTGCGAATAAGGAAACATAGGAATTTAACATCAGTTCTAGATTGAACCCAATCATTATGGGATAATGAATATAGTTTTGCTTTGGACACTGGCAACATTTTATGGAGTCAAAAAAATCCAATTCAGTAAAAAAAATCATGTATTTATTTCTTTCTGATTCAATTTTCACCATTTTTTTCCATATAGTAATAGTATAAACACAGACTCGACATGAAGTGCATCAGCATGATTTCTGACACTGTGAAAGCCTTCCACGTCTTCAAAGGACGATGAGTTAGGACACTTGCACACAATACAGAGCAGAGAAATTACAGCTTGTGGATTAAAGGAGGAATTTAATCACTGCACAAGTATTTTACCCAAAAGTAATTAAGAATCGGGCCTCAACCTGGCAAGACAATGTCATATTGGTTTCTCAAACTCAGGATGTCCACTTCACCAGCAATTACTTCCTGCTTTATCCTCCATGTTTTCTCTATACCTTCTGCTTCCAAATAACCTCCCTCACTAGGCATAAGCCACTAAAGAATTCCAATACCAATCATAGAAATTCAGGTTATGAATAACCAAAGAAATAGTACAAATATCAAGCAATGGCATAAAGAAAAAGTCACTTTCTCAGCCTTGGCAGCAGCTTTGGCTGTCTTCCCATACACTTCTTCCCTTGCAGCTAGCTGACCTTTCAATTTCCTATCTTTTAAAACCTTAACAAAAAAAAAATTTTAGATAAAACCATTACGGAAGAAATAAATCCTAAAGATCTATATGTAAAAAAAAATCACCTCTAAATTTGCCCCTTCGCCTCTGAGATATTTTTTAACCTTCGTCTCCTCATCAGCATTTCCCTGAACATCCAAACACGTTATAAAACGTTCATTTAATTGAAAACTGATGAACAATTTTACAGTACAGAAATTTTCTTTACCTTTTCCACTGCGGACACTTGATTTAATATACTATCATTTTCTACCTCCTCCATATTTCACGTCTTTTCAACCAACTTTTACGCTAGTCCTGAATCTCACCAGAGGAGATTTTATCGATGGTCTTCACCGGTGGAGGTGCTGACGTCGACAAATTCACCAAAATAACCCGAATTTTCTAAACCCTAATCGAAATCCAAGGGTTTAATCGGATTCGGTGATGGCCTGAATTTGATATCTTTATAGTGGGCTGGCCTAATAACTCGGTCTGGCCCAACATTTTTTGAGTTGGTCTGGCCCACCCAACATTTTTTTATTTCCAGTAATATTAGTTTCTAAAACACTATTATCAATTAACCTGTGAGCGATAATAATAATAAACGTATAAAACAAGGAATATCTGTCAAATAATAAAAATAGAAAAAGGAATAATTTTCCCAAAAAAAAATAATAAAACAAGGAATATATTTCACTCATAATCGGGGATGACAATGAGTCGAGTATGTTTGATATATCAGGATATACGACCATATCCTCCCAACTCATACCTAAAGGTAATGGATTAGATCCGTCAATTATTTGACATCTCGAGTTTGTAACTAAAAAATATTTTAATATACCATATTAAAAAAAATGGTTCAATTATCGAAAAAGGTATAATTTATTTTTTTACGATGAAATGTTATAAAATTTAGAAATTACATAAAAAGCAAACTTTTCCATTAAAAAAAAATAATAATTACATGCCAAGTGAGTCAGACATGGATTGGGCTCCATAAGACCCGTACCCATATTAATATTCCAAGTCGTATACCCGCTTTACCCGGATTTATTGTCATCCACCATCATATTAAATAATTTTCGATTTTTATTTAAAAATAATGTCCTTTATTAAAGAAGTCAATATAGGTTTGCTGCCCAAAAATTATTTATTTAAATAAAATTGTTCCCCGAAATAGTCGCAGCATATACTTTCCATATAGCGTAGATATCATCAAAGCAGTTGACTTTTTACAGCTTATACTTTGGGGAAAAATTGCCTACATTTGCACCACATATTACATAATGATTACAACTTTACAAAAATATAATTAATTCCACCAATTATTTTTTATTATTAAATTAAATTAAGAAAATGAATTATAGCTAATTAACCACAAGTTTCTTTACTCTTTTTAGTTAATCAAATGTGGCATTCTTTAGAGATATATGTTTTCTATAAAGGTAAAAAAATGTAATCTAATAATTCATAAATATGTCAAAAATGGATGAAAATGGGAACTAAATTCAAAGTTTTTGGGAAATATATACAATGAATTTAATGTTATATGAATAAGGATTTTTTTCAATCTCATACACATTTTCAAAACAAAATTGTCTGTCAAATTGTCGATTGTGACTTTTAGAAAGAAAAATGTGGAAGGTGGAATTTGAGAAATATATTTGAAAGTTTGGATTTGGTTTTATGAGACGAATTTTACTATTAAAATTGAAAAAAAAATGCGGTTTTTGCAAATATTATTATTATCCACTTGTTTTTAATTGAAATTGTGTTTGTAATAATTTAAATCACATATAATGTAATATTTATATATGAAGGTGCTCTGGTAAAAGCCACAAAAGTACAAGTACAAAGAGTAGTTGTACGTACGGTAAAGTCAATGCAGGGGATAATAACCCCAACGGTGTTCCCTATATTCTCCTCCCTATAAAAACCCCTTTAAAATTTTCTTCCAAATCTGCTTCACATTTCAACTGCCACCACCTGACGACGATCTTTTCTCTTTTGATATCGATTTGCACTGCGGCAAATGGACGCCGGAGACGTGCCGGGAGGAGGTGTTGTGACGTGTGCGACGTGGATCAGACGGCCAGAAAACGCGCATTTGGCGGCTGTCGGAAAATCGAAGCCATTTTCTATAGAGATATTCTCCTTCGATCCGAAGACCACCTCTCTCTCATCATCCCCAAAGGTAGGATGCTTTTATTTTTTAATTATTTATTTGTGTCGATATAATTCTGTATTTAATCTGCTGCATGTGAGAATTTTGTTACCCTAGATTGAGTGAGTAATTTAACATTTTGATTCGGACAGATTTAGTGTAATCATGCTATATGTGATGCACAAGATTGCTTCAAGGAATTTTTTGCAGTGGCTTATTGTCAATTTTGATGGAGGCAGTGTTATGTTTGATAAATGTTATTTGATGGTGTATGAATACGTGATCCCCTGTGTCTATCATACATGCAGGCTAAGTATGAATTTGAAGAAGGGGTTAATCCAGTGACAATTGCTGTGCATCCCAGTGGAGATAGCATAGTTTGTGCAACCAGTTCTGGCGACTGCAAGTCAGTGTTTTGACTGTTCGGTTTTAGTCTTCATTTTATTATGCATCTAGATCTTTGACTAAAGGGTGTATTGTTAATGTTTCATACTCCAGAATGGTTTTGGAAATTTATTATTTGGATAATTATTGGCCCCGGTCATGACTAACACAGGAAGGAAAGGGTTTAGACTGGCGTGCATGTCTTACTCTTAGAGTACACCTTTCTCTGTTAAGATATTACTTTTTCGTGCTAGATGCAAAAAGTAATGAATCATAAAACGTGCAGATTGTTCAGTTTGTATGGCCGGGAAGACAATATAAAACTTTTGAACGAAAAGGTGCTTCCACTGCAAGGAATTGGACTGCAACAGTGCTTAGCTTTTAGTGTAGACGGAACTAAATTTGCAACTGGTGGATTTGTAAGCTCTCTTATGATGACTATCATTCTGTACTCGTCTCTGAATATATGATTTTTAGAACATATTATATATTATTTTACCTTTTTTTCTTTAAACTTGAAGGACGGACATCTTAGAATATTTGAGTGGACAAACATGCGCATCATTTTAGACGAACCAAGAGCTCACAAGTCATTTCAAGACATGGATTTTAGGTAAAACATTTGATTGATTTTTAATCTATTTCAAGAAATTGTTTCCCATATTATCTACTTTTGTCCCATATCCATATGAAATCGTGAACAGTCTTCCGCTTATAACACAAACAATACTACCATGCTGCCTTGACATGAGATTTAACAATTATGTTTTTCCCATGATGCACTACTTATATTGACATTGCTCTCCACAATTATGGTGGGCCAAACACATTGGTTGTTTCAATTCTAACTGAGTCAAAATCAGCATTCGGTTGGACCCTGCAAATTTGTTGCCACTGTTGGTTGAATACTTATTGAATCAACCTGCACCAGTATTTAGGTCGTATTTGAGTTCATGTTTCTACCATTTTATAAATTACAGGCTTTTGCACCGTACCCTCACTTTGCATATAGTTTTATATAGAAAAACAAACTAAATTATTTCACAAACTTGCTTTTTTGTCGAAATTTTGAAGAGAATTAATACCCAAAGGACTGCTAATATTTGATTGAGAAAAAAATTCATTTTAATTTTAGAGTTTTGTTTGGTGAATGCTAAGGCATGATTTGGAGTTGAAAGAGTCAAATGAACCGGAAAGCCAGTACTAAATATCATCTTGTGGAGCGTTATTATTGAATTATTATTGATATGCCAAACTTATGTTCATCGTTTTTACTTCAAGAAAATTTAGACTAGATAATTTCACAATATTTACCTGTTATACGAAAGGAGCTGGACTGTAAAATTCTATGTATATCTGAAAGAGGAACTGATTTTTATTTTTATTTTTGTATTTTCTCTTTCAAGTGTAGACATTATCTAGTGCTATTCAATCAATTCAGTCATCCTGGGAACAGACTTTAATGGTTTTGGTCCTTGTTACTCTGTCGCAGCTTAGACTCAGAATTTCTAGCTTCAACATCAACTGATGGCTCGGCAAGAATATGGAACACAAATGATGGAGCTCCTATAACAACCTTGACACGGAACTCAGTATGTGCTTTATTCCTGACTTTTGCGTATCATTTTCCCACAAATTTAAGTTGTTAACGTCTCTGTGTATCTTTTTTGTGTGGCAGGATGAAAGAATTGAACTTTGCCGATTTTCTAAAGATGGGACAAAACCCTTTCTATTTTGCAGTGTTCAAAAAGGTATGTCAAATGTACAAGATTCTCCAAGCATGCAGTCACCTAGGTGCTTGAAATTAATAATTGTTGGAAATTCAGACTTGAGATATGGTTTGTATTACACAGGAAATAAAGCACTGACAGTTGTTTGGGACATAAGTACATGGAAGAAAGTTGGGCACAAGAGGTTATTGAGAAAGCCAGCTTCAATAATGTCCGTGAGTTTGGATGGAAAATATCTTGCTTTGTAAGTATCCAGCCTCTTTTTGAATTGTATTCATTTTCTATTTTGTTTATGTATTTATTTTGGAAAAAAAAATCATATATGTATTATTTTCTAGAAGTACCTTTTGCTGAAAGTGACAACTGGTTCTGAAACAAATTAAAGAGGAAAAATTGTAAGAACAATATTATTTTGAACGTCTAATATCGTAGGTCCATTAGAAGCACAGAAACATTTCAGTGGAATTTTAGTAGTTAAAAACAATATAGTACTCGAGAAAATAAAAATGTAAAAACCGATATGCTGGTTCTAGTCCGATCGTATATGAACCTCAATAGGTAATTTAATGTCAATGATACTCTTATTGCCAGACAAGAATATACTTTCTTTGCCGAGCGCGAGATCTTTTTGGAAGAACGTTTTAGTTTGGTACTGATGATGTTACTGTCAGCAAATAAATTTTCACAACCTTTTGAATTACAGGGGGAGCAAGGATGGAGATATATGTGTCGTAGACATTAAAAAAATGGAAGTCAGCCATTGGAGTAAGAGGTTGCACTTTGGCGCTAACATTGAATCATTAGTCTTTTGCCCCAGTGAAAGGTAAGACTTAAAATCTGTCATCAAAATCAACATATGAATGCTCTTTCCCGAGCCATTAACTAGTTATTTCGTATTTTTTCATGTGGTTCGAATCAATTATACAATGACGGTTGCTCATTTATTCTTAATTATTCAGACATACTGTTAATATACCAGATTTTTGCTAGTTCTTTACTTCTGTTATTTAGATGTCTAATTTATATACCATCTGGTTTATCAGTAATTCAAGTTGACCTAAAATGAATTTCTCCATCAGATTGCCCACTTGATTATCCTCACAAACCTGTTGATTGGTTAATGGAAAATGCTTTTAATCTTCTCTTTTGTTTTGTGACAGACCTAGCATTTTAAATTGTTTACCTTATTTTCGTTTAAGCTTTTGCACTCGACTCTGCAGAGTAATTCTTACTACGTCTACCGAATGGGGAGTAATGATTACTAAACTGAATGTTCCTGCCGATTGGAAAGGTTCTTATATCCATCTATCTCCTCCCCCCCCTCCCCGGAGCACCGCCCTCTTTATATTCTAAATTTAATTTAAACTAACAAAGGTTACCATTTTCTTGTCCCTGAAATTGCAGAATGGCAAATCTATATACTACTGTTGGCGCTATTTTTGGCTTCCGTTGTTGCGTTTTACATTTTCTTCGAAAATTCTGACTCATTCTGGAACTTTCCACTAACTAAGGATCAATCGACGAGATCCAATATTGAATCTTTTCTGGGTGATCCTCAGTCTGATGACCAAAAATGGGGAGCGTTTGGACCAGTAGATTTGTGATCAGGTAGTTTATATTATGGATTGGAAGATGACGAGATGATCGATCCACCACTTGCTTTCAGATGCTTAATAAAAGTTTATGTTTCTGCATTTTTCAGATCGATTTTTTGCTGGAACAAAAGGAAACTTAATTTTTAGTGACTACGTTTGGTAATAGTTTTTCTACTGTGTTACCGATGACATTTGTTTTGCTGATGAATATCGTTCGAGATTTTGGAATGCGTCAATGGTACTATCAGTTTATTCGCATAACAGGACGATGTTTTGTATGCTCATTTTGGTTGTTTTATCATTTGTTCATACGACATAGGGATGTGTTTTTTTGAAATTAGCTTATAAATTCTTAGAGACGAGTTCTCATTGATAAATATGAATTCATTGATCAGCACGTGTGGTATATAAAAATTGAACGTACGTCAAATGTTTATTACAGAAACCTTCAGAACAGAAAACCGCATAAATCAGAGCTGCCATCAATTACTATAAAAATTTCTAATAAGTCTTATCTCATGGTCCCTGCAACTAGTACTTTACAGCAACGAAGAAAAGCTCGAATCACCTCCATAACTGCGGGTGATGCAATGTACCTTTTCCTCCTCGGACCAGCTTGCCTACATCTGCAGGGGTAAATCAAACAAAGGGAAGACAACAAATGTCAGCTCACACACTTATTTACAAACATCAACTGCGCAAGAAAATGAGACAACTAACCAAACTGCATGGTAGCCACAGGTTACTCTTATATCAAAAGGTATAGTATGACCAAAATATGAAAAATTATCAAGTTAATGTCACTTGTAGCACAAAACCACAGATATTCTATCTTAAAAGGCTCAATCAATTCCATCACGTAAATATGACTGTTTTCTTCCGCTTGTCTGGATTATAGGCGATGTTGTAATGGAATAAAATTGTTATATTCAACAACTACGATAAATGTAGAATAATAAATTATGGTTGTCATTGATTTTACCCAATGAGCATCTATTGTATGATATTAGCAGACGACTAACCGAGATACAAGGTGGTGTGGTTAAATTCTCGACGAGTTAGAGATGCAATGTATTCTCCTAGTGATGTTCGTCGTTCTCAATACAGCAACATGATTTCAAATTTCAGGTGGGAGGATGAGGATAACTGAAATTTTTCATCTACGGCAGCAGGAGACAGATAATACAAAAGTGGGAAAGGGCAAAACACATGGTTAAAATAAGAGCACAAGTTCCAATGCCCTGTGTGGATGAAAGACAAATCTCAAGCCAAGACCGTGTACACTCTGCCTTATCCCATTTAATTCACCAGATGCAAGTGAAGGTGGTCTCTCATTCAACAGGCCTTTCGTTTCTCAGGAACCCTGTCTCTGAGAAGCAACTGATAAATCACACAGAAAATACAAATTCTTTAGTAAACACTTTATGCGATGGCAAGATAACAAATCAATGAATTTGTTCGGTAAAATAACTAGCAAGAGGTATTAATGGAACTGTACATTAAGGAATTTATTCTTAAAGAGTTAATAATTATGAGCCACATTAAGGTGAAGCTAACACATAAGAACACGTACAAACTCACAATAACTAGAACAGATGACATAGTGAATGAGAGATTGTATAGATACCCAAATAAATCAGATGAGCAAGGCGAACATCATATCCAAGCCACATTGTTAGACCACCTACAGCCAAAGCTGGGCAGTTCAAGTTGGCCAAAGGATCAGCCATACTCTTTCCTCATGAAGTCATGGTCAGGCATGCTTAAGTCAGAAATGAAGATAAATTTCTAAAATCTAACATACATAGCCTTGCAACTTGAACTAACCTGACGCGCTACTCAACAATAAAGTATTGCTTGGATTTTACCTGACTGGTTGTCAATGAAATGGCTCAAAATCTTTCTGATTTATACCTTTTACCAATAAGTCAGAGACATAGATTTTTGTCAAGTAAATTAAAATGTCCTCCAATTCTCTGTATCTTCGTGTAACTCATCAGGAACATTTCTTAGTTTTGAACATCATGCAACAGATGGCTTTGAAGAATAGGGCATTGAATATTAAAAACATACACCTAAATTATTTGTGTACAGAACTCAAACAAATAAGGTATTGGATATTAAGAACTTTTCTTCACTCGGTTTTTGGGACTTGGATTGTTTAGATTCAAGCAGACCACTTTAGCTTAGCCTAGTACAAACTTCATAACGAAAATATAAACATGAACTATAAACAAAATTCTGGTCCAGATTCAGAAAATCAATGCTAAGATTATTTCCAAGATGGCTTGTAGGTCCTTGAGTTCAGTGAAAACATTGCTAGTTCACGGGGTGGAACATAGAAAACTCAGTGAGTCTAGCCCTAACACTATGGGATTCAGCCCAAATCACTAGTAGCCTCTTTAACCTGATTTTTGTCCATTATTGGTAATGCGCTTTAGTGAGATTATCCTAGCAAACCACCAAATGTAAATTTTCCCAAAGGATTTTTACATCCAAATATATATCCCTCTGGAACTGTATGCCTTTCAATACTCATTGTCGAATCAACAAAATTCGTCTAGTCCCAAATGAAAATATTGTTCCTCATTCTCCCACTGCACATCTTCTAAACTTCAAAAATTATTATTGCATATTTTTGCTAGCAAACTGTAAATATGATTTGTGGAAAAGCAGTGGACGCCAACTTTGTACTCTTGTCAATAAAGAGCTCAATGAATTTTTAAGTAAAGAACAGATTACCATTATTTTGATATCTGTGCATTGCAAGTGTTTTGTTCTATAGTTTTGCTTTGAAATTGTTAAAAAGAGAATGGCAGAAACTCTTAAAATGAGAAAAGCAACTACAGTCTACAATCTTTTGGCTGAAAATTTCGACAATGATATTACAGAGATAATAATATCTGGTATGAGCCGGATGAAATACACGTCTCATGTACTTTTCTACATATCGCATTTAAAGCAAGTTGTAAACAGAGATAAACAATGCATATAATAGGCATACGAGCAATTTTTGCAAAATAAGGTAAGTTATATATTTTACTCACCCTACATATTACTATTTTCATCACATTTTTTACCTTTGAAAATTTCAGCCAAAAGATTAAACAAGAAAACACATTTACAAAATCTTTTTTAAGAGTTAATGTATTTCAGTTTTTCACATTATCAACTTCAAAAAACGCATTTTCGAACAAAATTCTTACAATACACAAATCTCAATATATTGGTATTTTTCTTTATTAAATTCATTAATATCTTTATTAAAAAAAACATCGTATCCCCACTTTCACGAATCATATTCCACACTTGGTTGGCAAGCATACACAATAGTTATTTTTTAAATTTCACAAATATGCACTTGGCATTTAGAGGTGCATTTTCTCATGACAAGTGAAACAATTTCCTACTTCGCTCTCGTTTATAACTTTATCAATTTAATGAAATTTACACGATCACTATAATACATAGATTCATTCTAACCACTAAAAGCACTCTCTTGCTTAGCTACCTATTTTACACACTTTATTTAAGCCTTAAGTCACAATCCATTATTCAAATTTTTTGAAAAAGTACCTCATTCACAATTTTGTCACCGTGATTGTATGTGTGTACCAGGTTATTCCACTCTTCCAAAGCAAAAAAATACATAAAGAATCACGATTGATCAAAATCACCAAACCTCATCTTTGAATGACACTATAACAAAATACCCAACAATTATCCATGTCTTCCGACAGAGGAAAAACGGTCAATTTCAAGTTCTGAATTCTAACCATTGACTCTTTCTAGTCACAAATATCCTCACTGTCACCCAACGGGTAATTCCCATTTGAAGTCATAATCTTTATGCAGGTGTGAAAACACAAAAGCTCGCATCATTATGTGCAGGTCCATAATATACAAAAAAGTATCAGGCGCATCCTCATCAGGTTAAAAAAAATCAGAAAATTTATTGAAGTAGACCAAAAAGTTATTAAGTTCTAATTTACAGCATGATAGTTTTCCACAACTGGTAAATAATAATTATAATAAGGTTTTGGATCCTAAAAAATTAGGGCATTCTTGTGCAAAAAGCATATGACGAAAAATTCTAAATACAGGATAGAGAGGGAATCAGGCAGATAAACAATAGTATAATCAGGGGTTTGCTTGTATCTTAAATGCTCGGTACAAGCACAACTTCAAGTTGGCAGTACCAGGAGAAACATCTGAGACACCAAAGAAGCCCGTCATAAGTACCTGTCACGATTCATCACTTTCCTTTCTCCATTCAGGTTGGTTTGAGGAGTAGAAAAATTGAATTGATTTGCAAGATTTTCAAGCCAACTTGAAACTCTTTAACTTGAAATCATCAAGTTCAAGCCAAACTTGAACATGTTTGAATATATTTCGAGCATAAATTATCTTCTATGACAGCTTGCCAGCCGCTCATGAACTTAAATATTTATCAACATTTTGCAAACATATTTCAAGCTAAACAAATTAAGTTCAAAATCAAACTTGAAATAAGTCAAGGTTCTAAAATTCTAACGACGACAACGGTTATAACAGATACAATCATTCTCACCCATATTACTTCCTCATACTACCGCCTACACTGACCAACTACCACTTTTTCAGTGCGGTCGACCGTTGACCAGCACCTAGGCCGAATTTTAGAGCACTGAAATAAGTTGAACTCGAACCCAAAAAAATTCGATTTCAAACCTGTGAAGCTATTTTAAAAAAATTCAGTCTTAAGCCCCAATATTAAAATAAGAGCAATATTCAGCAACTTATTTACTTGTACAATCATGAGTTTTAGTTTTATTTCATTGTTCAATAGTTTGCACGTCACATATTGGATGTCCAGTTAGAAATGTCTCCAACATTTACATTCCAATTGTATTTCACAATGGTCAAGTGAGTACTTCATTTTGCACTTCTAGTAATTCTGAGCCACATTTACGTGAAACTGGCACATAAGAACATATATAAACCAAAAATTACCGGAATTGTACAGAAAATCCACGTTGTTAGACCACCGGCAGCCATTCCAATACTATCCTCACAAGAAATAATATCCAAGCTTGGAAAATTAGAACTGCAAAATTTAAAGTATATAAATTTTCCGGTACAGAAAATTCCCTTACCTGTTCCACTGCGGACACCAGATTTAATTTCCTATCATCTTGTACCTTCACCCTACACCTAAATTATATCAGAAAGCGAGAAGAAAATAAAAACGAAGAAGCATACAAAATAAACTAACATGTTCATAAAATATTACCAAATTAAACGAGACAGTAATGCATTATTCTCGAATCTCACCGGAGAAGATAACGCCGATGCTCTGGTGTTGACGGCTTAACATTTCTAAACCCTATTAATGGGCATTCGAGGGTTTAATGGATGCGGGCTCGGATTTTGCATATTGGGCTTATTAACTCGGGTCTGGCCCACATTTCCATTTCCGATATATGGCCAGCGGTAGGAACGCATGAAGTTATCTTAATAAAAATTATTAAGAATATCTGTAATAGAAAAAAAATGATGTTTGGTCTGTTTTTTGTTATTTCTTTACGTATTATTAATATTATACTTTTATTTTTATTTTTTTAATTTTAACAAATACTTTTGTTTTTATTTTTTTAATTACAACAATTCAAATATTACTTTATTTCTTCGATAATTTGTCAAATTTCACTTTAATCCATCGATAATTATAAAAAATAACGTACACACACGCGATGTATGTGTGCATAGTAGCTAGTCTTAATAAAATATCTCCGTTTAATTCGAGATAAAACTCATTTTAGTACCCATAGTTTAGGAGTCTTACCAATTCAGTCCCTCTATTTTGTCTTGTACCAAAATGACCCCATTTATTTCATGTCGTTATTGATCCGTTAGTGACTCATTGTTCTAATCATTATAGAGGCACACACAATATATTTATCCGCAATTTAGTGTGTTGATTACCAATTTCACTCTTCCCCTGGTACTTTGCCCTTGTTTCTATCCTAATTTCACATCGGTATCTCTTTCACATGTTGTTTCCTTTTCTTATTGGACCTGCATTTGGAATGAAATTGTAGGTATGGATTTCTCCGAAACACGATTCACGAGATCTACAACCTGAACATAACAAAACTCAAAAAATATGTTAGCAAATTCAAATTAGAGGTAAGAGATAACTCTTTGTACTTAAAAAGAATATGTTCGGACAACAAAATAAAAAGAAGCATCGTATTTACTATCATGAGTTTTAGTTTTATTTCATTTTTCAATATTCCGCACGTCACATATCGGATGTCTAGTTAGAAATGTCTCCAACATTTACATTCCACACTGATTGGCCGCCTAGCTTGAGTTTTAAAAAATCTGATTTTAATCAAATGGAAGCTTATTGGAATGCAAAATCAACCACAAGTTCAAAAGACACCTCTAAGAAGCATCACTAAATGAAAATATAGTACATTTTGCGAACAGACAATATCAACGCCCCCAAGTCACTTTTTCGGGCACGGGTGCGCTCACCTTCGAAAAACAAGCTAAAATTTTTTTCAAGCGTTAGATACCCCCGTTGCTACAGTAACATTTTTTCTATTTGGGATGAATATCCATCATAAGCTGTTAGCAACTCACATTTTGGTTATATGAGAAGCCATTTTAGCACGAGATAAACAAAATGGACTAAGCCGGGAAAACCCTTAAACTACATGAACTAAAATGAATATTAACCATTTTTTTAAAAAAAATGGGTAGTAACCCGTTTAAATCAAATCTAGAAGTTGATCTCATATTGACTTTCATTTTTCAAAAAATGATTATTCGCCACGGTGACACTCCCATAAAGGGCATTTCTGTAAAAAATAATATAAAAATCAACTATTTATCAAATATTATATTCCTTAAAAAATTTAACATTCACTTTTATTTTCAAACACCACTCACTTCATAATTTCTCGCATTTAAAGATAATCTTTTACAAATATTATTTTGGCTAAATTTCTTTTTAAACAAATGAGGTGGTCACATATTTATATAAGTTATATAATTTCTCTATTATTGTTATTTATTTTAGGTAAATAAAAAAAATCATGGACCAATGTGTACAATTAAGCTGGTTATACCCAGAAAATTATGAAACGATACAAACCATAGACTTGATATCTAAACATACCAAAAAAACTTGAAAACAAAATTCCAAGATGATTAAAATTTATACAGAGTTATAATTTATATTAAAATATAATGTACATGATTGTAATGCATAATAATTACGGTAGAAGATATTATTAAAACTTTTATATAATAAACATGCAAATAAAGTAAATAAATAATTGTTTTAGATGTTCTAAAATAAGACTTCTTTCTTTATTTAAAATCATTACATTCACAATATTGAATTATCGACAAAAAGAAAGAATGTAAATCATGGTTCATCAAATCTGACGGGTTGCCCACCATATGATCCAAACCTTAGTCGGATCCACTCCAACTGCCATCCACCTGTGTTTCGTTTCCATTCGCTTGACCTCGAATCATAGTTGGAGCTAGTAGCCGAACCTTTTCCCGAACCATCACCAGCTCTAATATTCTTTTCTATTCCTCCTCCACTTGAATTGTTATTGAATATATGTCCTGATTTCGAACTATTATTTTTTTCACCATCATTTAAATCACCGTCACATGCTCGTCCACCACCACCACCTTCTTGTCCACCTCCCCCACTTCTTCCACCTCCGCCAAAGCCTCCTCCACCACCACCTCCCCATCCTACTCCTCCACCACCACCAACACCAAAGCCGCCGCCGCCACCTCCACCACCAAAGCCTCCCCATCCTTCTTGTCCACCTCCCCCACTTCCTCCACCAAAGCCTCCTCCACCACCACCTCCCCATCCTACTCCTCCACCACCACCAACACCAAAGCCGCCACCGCCGCCACCGCCGCCACCACCAAAGCCTCCCCATCCTATTTGTCCTCCTCCTCCACCTTTATTACCATCATATTCAACATCCCCATTTTTCGAGCCAACTCCATGCACATAACCCAAACTCGGACCAAGCGCTGATCCCTCTTCCTTTGCCCCTACAATACCCTCCTCCTCTTTGCTGACAACCTTTCCAACTCTGCCTGCAAACACAACGTCCACAAAGAGCATTATCAAGAAAGCAGTGCCCATCACTTTACAATTTTGAGCCATTTCCAAACTCATGAACCCAATAACCGAAACAAGTCTAATTAAAAGCAACAAGATTTTGTGTTATTTATATTGAAATGATATCGCAAAATATAAGTCGCTTCACTCATGTGTTCAAGAAGACCAAACCAAGGTCCATATTTATAATAGCACCAAGCCCCAACTTTTCAAAGTTGCATGTATGCCATTTTATTTTTAATGCATTACATATATTCAAAGAGATACTAACTTTAGATCAGATTCACGATTTTTTTTTAAAAGAAATTTATTAAATATTAATTAATATATGATAAAAGTTGTTTAATAAATTTTAAGGATGGAGTGTGATCTAGCTTCATGCATGATCTAATTACAATAAAGTTAATCTCCCACATTTTTGATCATGAGCTCTTAAACTTTTAAAAATGTTGAATTCATCCATATTATACACTTGGCTTCTTGGAAAAGTATTGATGTGAGACTTACATCATACATGCTAGGTGGGAAAGGAAACCCTCAACTTTATTTTAAAATTTAAAGTTTTTCTCTTCAAGAAATATGCCAGATTGAATTTTAAATGTCATTTTAACGTTATGATTAGATCGGTCTGTATTTTCTATTTCCGGAAACTTATAAAGTTCTTCGGTCAAACTCCGATCAATAAACCTACAAAACCCTTCAAATTGTATCTGATTAAATCCAGGTATTGTAGACATTGCCCGATTTGATAAATTTTAAAAAAAAATTATTTAAAATTTTCTTAAGCATTTCTCCATATAATAATCTTAAATAAATTATATTATAATTATTTAAATATTCTTTAGAAAGCATATTTGAAAATGTATAATAATTATATATATTTCTATACACAACAAGTAAGCCAATTGGACAAGCCATTTATAGTGTCAGAGAGTAATAATTAAGCCAGTTAACTAATTATAAGATTCTTATAATAATAATTTGCTTATGTCACCCTATTTATTTATTTAATAAAATAATAATAATAAAGGTGGGAAATTGATGGAGAAGACGACGTCGTTATAACTTTTCTGCTTTCTAAAACCCTAAGCCCAATCTATACTCCCGGAATCGTTGTGACGAGGGAAGAAAAAGCTCTCCTGCCAAAAACCTCTGCGATGGCTGTAAGAGAGCATATTTCTTTTATGGCAAATACTATCAGTTTTGTGGTGCAATTGTTGTGTTACTCTCATTGAAGAAGTGATGGAGGGAAGGAATTGGTAGTCTGGCCATTTTGATTTGTAATTGTTTGTTGAAAACAAAAGGATATCGTATTTTGGTTTGGTGTAACTGGAGGCCATTTACTTTGACGTGAATTCGGGATTTGCCATATGTACTGATTTCTTTAAATTTTTGGACAAATGGAGTTTTTTTTTATACCATACAAATGGTTAGAGTTGAGTTGCTATAGTTGTTAACATTGAACAACATTGCCAGTTTTTGGGGGAAAAAAATATGTATTTGACTTCTTCAGTACTCCTTACTAATTTTGTTTGTATACTATGGTAGAAACGGACCCAACAAAATATGTAGGATCTTGAACATGTGGCATCCCTGCTCTTCATCCGTATCAATTTATTTTTTAGTGAAAAGCATGCTGCTTATGGGAAATTGCCCAAATAATAGTCGAATATTTCAACATTGAGCTTGAGAACATTGTTCAGGCTTGTGATCAGACAATCACACTGTCTACGTTTTTCTGTTTTATTACACCGAAAGGCGGAGACTTCTTTGGAAGTTTTGTTATCGGAAGTTTTCATGGTGTTGTGTTTACAGAAATTTGCTGGATATGCTTTAACTTGGACAAGTGACAATTGCTGCATTTTGAAACTTTTTTATTTTTGCGCTTACAGACTGTTCCAGTTAACCCGAAGCCTTTCTTGAACAATTTGACTGGGAAGCCTGTAATGGTAAAACTAAAATGGGGCATGGAATACAAAGGTAATGAAGCGACTTGTGCTCTTAAGTCCTATGATTTGGTGGTGTATGGACATTTGCTGGTGCTATTGGTTTCCCCTGATATGTTAATATCACGATCAAATTTTTTTCTCTTTTGGGTTTTTTTCAGGTTTCCTCGTCTCCGTAGATTCATATATGAATTTGCAGGTACCAACTGAAAGTGTTTTAATACTATCACTTCAAGTTATGCCAAAATGCACTAGGACCATATTGTAATGACTATGATGAGGATAGTCATTGTGGAGATTGCTAATGCTTTTGATACTCATAACAACTTTCAAGGAGCATAAGAACTTTGAAATATCATAACTAGAAGGGTAAAACTTGACAAGATTGTGATTGAAATAAATCAAGAAAGTGAATTGGAGTCTTTCCTCTTTAAATGGTTAAAACCAGTTCGATGCTGCACCATGTCAGGCATTTTATGATTATTGTTTTTGGCAGCTTGCAAATGCTGAAGAATACATTGATGGGCAATGCACTGGAAGTCTTGGGGAGATTTTAATTAGGTACTGAACCAGCCAATTCTATTTTGGTTTTCTGAAGTTACCAACTACCTAACTAATATCTCATTCTATTGCTATCCTCAAATTACAGTCCCAAGTTCACAGAATCATTTATGTTTCAATCTGAAATTTTATCCCTGATTGGATGAAGACCTCTTTCATGTTAAATATCACTTCAATTTTTCTTGGTGCTTTCATTCTTTAAAAGACACATTTTTATTATTTGTGAATGTTCCTACTCGGAATGTGACCTCTCCATTAAAATGTGACCATAATGTATAGGAATTTCGTCATCTGGACCCGTCACGACACCATCGTGACACCGTCCTTATTTTGAATCTTGTTTCCCAACCGTTGAAGTGAAGTTGGTAACTTATTTTCAAAACTGTGAAGCCACAAAACATATTATGTTTACTCTTGACGAACTTTGCTCCAGATTGTTTGAAAATTAGAACTACCCTACTTAAACTGATTTGTGAATTTAAGGTCGTACGAGAGACGTGCATATGTTGGAGGTTGCCTTAAAAATCAGGGTTGTTTTTAACTTATAAGAAGTGATGATATAAATTCCCTCTTTTATTACGACTGCAACTTTATCTATGCTGAATTGCTGATTATACTACGGGCGCAACCTTTTTCACTGTTTGTTGCTACTTAGTAACCGTGTCTCATGTATGTCGCATTTGCAGATGTAATAATGTTCTTTATCTTCGTGGGGTGCCAGAGGATGAAGAAATAGAGGAAGCAGACCGCGATTAGGTAGCTTCTGGAGCAATCGTATCACTGCTTTCCATTTCCTGTTTTCTGATGCATTTTTAGAACTGGGAATTTGCATCATTATCATTATTTTAGATAAGATTTGTCGGATTTTGCAAAATGAATGCCCACCTCATCTTCATGTATGATATGTACAATATCTCGGCAGACCTTAAAGGCTAGGTATGATTTTGAGGTTGTAAGGACTGAATCTTGGAATCAATCAGACTCAAACTTTTATTTTTGGTCAATCTTAATTTAGTTCTATCCTTCACATCAGGACTTTGATTGTGTTCCTATTACTAAGATTTGATCAAACCTATATTTTTCAAAAGAAAAATGAGAGAACTTCGATGTTTTGTTTGGTTATGCTTCTTTGAAAAAATATTAAGAAATCAAATGTATGCTTTTTAAAAGAATAAAATCTACTACAATGTCCAAATTGTACAAGTTTTTACCTGTTGATTCGGTAGACTTCAAAGTATATTACATTCTGTTAAACATAATCAAAGCGAGACTGGAATTTATTATCGACGGTGATGGATTTCATCAATTACCAGGAGAATGATGTATTAAAATTTTGTAGATTTACAAATGTAACTAATAATATTTTATTTCAATAGTATAAATTTATATAGCTACATTTTTTAGTTACATGGCTATTAACATAACAATATATATATAGAGTTTTGACATAGTGAGTGAATATCATGTACACTTATGTCAACATCGTTGAGGTGTNTGAAATAGCAATAAAATTTCACGTGAATCTTGTATCCCTTTGTTTCTTACACACGCACATATAAATCTATATTTTGACCAAAAAAATTTATATTTTAGAAAACAGACATTTTTTCCGATACAATGAGGTTAAGGATACCATCTTATCCTTTGCTAAAACCGACAATTCTACCTCTAAGGTTGCATTTGGTAGATAGGATTAGGTAGGATTGATTAATTTATCACACTTTATCTTGCGTTTGGTACGATTTTTATTTATCCAACTCAATCCCTCCTACAAGTGATTAGGTGGTATTACGTGTGATTAAATAATACTTCCTTCCTCCGAAGGATTATTAATCCCTCCTCTATCCCTACTCTCTTTTCAATTTTACCCTTCTTCCTTCACCGCTATTGAACCACCTCGGCTGTCGGATCGCCGCCGCTGGACCTCGCCGGACCGCCGCCGCCGGACCTCGCCGTCGTCGCCGGAAATTCGCTGCCGCCGCCCTTGCCGGAAATTCGTCGGACGCCACCGCACAGCCGCCGTCAGACGCCACCGCACAGCCGTCGCCATCGGAGTGGAAGAAGAAAAATAAAAGAGGAAGGGCAATTTTGTACTTTCATCAAAAATTTCAAAATTATCCTATACTTAAAAATCTTACCAAACATACTACCATACATTATATTTCTACAACAATCATTTTCTTTATCATTTACATACTAATCATTAGTTTATTTTATCCTGCAACCAAACGCAGCCTAAAAGGATTGGTAAGTCTATCTTACACCATTCTACAAATCTTAATAAAATGTGTTTTACATTTTTAAACATTTTATACTATTTTCACTTATTTTGAATATCATATTTAAATTAATGGGAATAAATTTGTATTTGATTTTTTTTCTTTTTTTTTTCCCCGCTTATCTGAGAAATGTCTCTTTTTTATATAATTAATTTTAATAACACGTTATGGTTAAAGAATATAATTAAATTTTTCGTTTATTTTTTATTTTCATTGTTTCAGTTTATTGTTTGTTCCGAACAAAAGCATTCCGGTTGCATATTTTCAAATATAATCACAATTTTCATTAATTTTCCATTTTAAGATTTTGATTTGATGAGGTTAAAGAAAAATTTGAGAGATGAGATTTATTGACAAGTGTCGTCACCTTAGCCTTATATCTTTCATGTCCTAATCTTTCTTTCTTTACACTGATTCTTCAACTTCACACTTATATATCCGCTTGCATAGCAACAGTAGTGGAACGAAACTCCGCCGTCTACTATCTCTGCGGCCACAGTTTCAATATCGGCGGTGGCAGAGTTGAACCCATCTTCTTCATGCAAAAGACCCGCCCTTTGCAGTTCTTTAAAGTGTTCTTACGCGTTAAGTCGTCATTACAATCGTCGTTCTCTTTACCTCAGGCCAGCCCCCGTATCCCGCGGTTCCAAGATTTACTGCTCCGTAACTTCCAAGTAAGTTGCCGTGTTTTTATGTGTGCACGTGTATTTTCAAGAAAGTTAGTATTGTTTTCTTGGTTGGATTGGTGGTGTCTTGGGTGATTGGTTGTTTTTTATGATGGATTTTGTAGTGAAATTCAAGCACCGGTGGCTGTGAAGATTGATGACCCGAAGAAGAAAGCCGAATGTTATGGAGTCTTTTGTCTCACTTATGATCTCAAAGCTGTTAGTATTTTACATTTGATTTCGTTTTGGGAGAGGCATGTATTTTTAGGAAATTTATTAATGAGAGTTGAAATTTTTTCCTTCCGAGAGTGGATTGGCCTTGAAGCCTTCACTGCTTGGGAATTTTCCAAAATTTCCCCCATAAAATAAAATATTAATAGTTTAGCTCTAAAGTTTAAACGATAAACTATATTATACTCTTTGGATAGTAATGTTTACTTTTTATGAAATGTTCGTTTTCCGGTTAATGTTTTGTTTCTATCTCTTGTCATGTATTTTGGGAGAAAATTTACTAAAATTCATAGCACGCCATCATGGATCCATTCATATTATTAAGCTTCCTATGCCTTTGTGCACCATTAAATGTGTTTGAGTGGTGAACCAACTAAAAGTGAAATTTGTTGTTGTCATAAAAACGGATGAGAAAAAACCTTTTCATTTAAATTTCAAGCAGTGATCTTGGTCTATTGCCCTTTATCTGTTCACAGGAAGAGGAAACCCAATCTTGGAAGAAACTGATAAATGTCGCTGTCTCTGGTGCAGCGGGGATGATATCCAATCATCTTCTTTTCAGAGTAAGAGGTTTCTTCTCCATTATCATTCACAAGTGACAGCATGTCGAATTGAATTGAGGGCCAAATTGTGCATGGTTTTCCATGTGACTGCAATTTCTAATTTTAAGTTCCAAGAAAATTTATACTTTTTTGTATTGGTGTATCAGCTTGCTTCTGGGGAGGTTTTTGGGCCAAATCAACCAATTGCATTAAAACTATTGGGATCCCAGCGTTCTATCCAAGCTCTTGAAGGTATGAGTGTTCCTATTCCGATTACATTAATGGCTTCACTGCTACCAATAAGTGCACTGTCTGATATTAACAATTGGGTCTTCTGAAAAGCTCGGTTGCAGATTTGATTGATCTTAATTAATCATGCTGGTTCCTCTTTAAATTTATGATAGATTTGATTCCCTTAAGCTTTGGCTAGATTTGTTTGCAAGCTCTGTACTTGAAAAGTTTGAACTCTACTTGACATTTCAGGAGTTGCAATGGAACTAGAGGACTCTTTGTTTCCTTTGTTGAGGGAAGTGAGCATCGGCATTGATCCATATGAGGTGTTCCAAGATGCAGAATGGGCACTTCTGATTGGAGCGAAGCCTCGTGGCCCTGGAATGGAACGAGCCGCCTTACTAGACATAAATGGGCAGATATTTTCTGAACAGGTGCCGTTTTCTTGAAATAACAACATGCAGTTATGGATGATTAATTTTCTTGGAGTGACTTCCTGAATTTCATATCAAGCGACATTTATATTCTTACCTTTTATTGCAGGGAAAAGCCCTTAATGCTGTCGCATCCCGTAATGTAAAAGTGATTGTCGTGGGAAACCCTTGTAATACCAAGTAATTTTATATTTCTCGTGTGCTCGTTTCATAGTTCTTCATTTTATTTAAATTTTTTACTAATATTATTGTTATTTTCTTTTTTTTTTAAAGTGCGTTGATTTGTTTGAAGAATGCACCAAATATTCCTGCAAAAAATTTCCACGCCCTGACTAGATTAGATGAAAATCGAGCAAAATGGCAGGTACGCAAAAACTATCAACATATTCATTCTTCGAGAAAATATGATAGGGCTCTTTTTTCCAAACCTGGGCCTCCGGTCTTGATGCTTTTGTTTCATGTAATATTGCTGGGATGCATTTTTTATGCTTTGTATTGTCACAAATGAGAATAATTGTAGTACTTTTCAAAATATGACATTCTTTTTCATGGTTTATACAGCTCGCCTTGAAGGCAGGAGTCTTTTACGACAAAGTTTCTGATGTTACCATATGGGGAAACCACTCAACAACGCAGGTCATTCATCAGATTTTACGTTAAGCTCGTTATGTTTTAAGGTTTTGTCGTTTTTTATATCAAAATTATTCTTTATATTGAATCAGGTTCCCGACTTTTTAAATGCTAAAATAGATGGTTTGCCTGTGAAAGAGGTTGTTAAAGATACGAAGTGGTTGGAAGAAGAATTCACTGAGAAGGTTCAAAAGGTTAGATGTATAAGCTTAGGTTTATATGAAAGGGTGGGTAAAATGCATTCAAACACAGCAATAACAGGTCTGATTTGAAATTGATTTTTCAGAGAGGCGGTGTACTCATTCAGAAATGGGGAAGGTCCTCGGCTGCATCCACTGCCGTTTCAATTTTAGATGCAATAAGATCTCTTGTAACTCCTACTCCTGAAGGGGATTGGTTCTCATCTGGAGTAAGTTGTTGGATTCTTGATCACTTTAGAGTCTATGGAATCATATTTCAGTGTGTTGATAAAAATAATCCATAACTAACAAACTGATGAACACATGAACGCTTTAATAAAATTATATGTTACATCCCAATCTGCATAAGTGAGATTCTACATAGTGGATTCTACTTCCAACTATTTAACATGCGTCCTTACTCCTTACTGTACAAAATTGACTAACCCAAGACGCCAGTAGAATTAAGTGCAATTTTATAAAGCCACTAACTCATGCTCCAGACCACATTTAGTGGGGATATTATTATTTGCTTCGAAACGAGCTTCTATATTGTATATCTTGCATATTACACAAGCAATATCTAAGAAATAGAGGGATTGCATTTTAAGTTTTACTTTACAATGAAAACTTATTTTGTTTTCGGTTGAGAGGATGATACTCTCTGATTCCATTTTAGCTTATAAATAGACTTTAAATGTATAGTTGCTTCGTTATTGGAGACATATAACTATATCATATTGAATTTCATGCTGGTTGGACTTTGATATTGTCTATCCTAATCCTATGGAAAAAAATTTAGGTGTATACTACCGGAAATCCTTACCGTATAGCAAAGGATATTGTTTTCAGTATGCCATGCAGATCAAAAGTAAGTTTTTGCTGAAGTTTTTTCTTCCACATCATTTTATATGATTTTCTTTTCTTGAAGTTTTGCTTCATTTAATCTAATTTTTACGTTCTCAGGGAGATGGTGACTATGAACTGGTCAAAGATGTAATATTTGATGACTACCTTTGGAGTCGAATCAAGAAGGTATTTTTGTATGCCTGTACATTTTCTCCCGACACCCTTGTCACACAACAAAATTAGTTCTTCAATATACAACGGGTATGTTTTGTTATTTGTAGACAGAAGCTGAACTTCTTGCTGAGAAGAAATGTGTAGCCCATCTCACCGGAGAGGTGATTGTCCTGGAATTTAATTATTTCGCTCAACTTTTCCTATTTTTTTGTTATTCTGTCAGTAAGATTCTCACCAATATTTCTTCATAAAAAGCTTGGTTCTTGCGTGTCTATTGGCGCTCCACAAAGTTTTTAAATTCTTGGCTTGGTAGCACTAGAGAGAACGTTCTGATATTCTTGGTACCGTATCCTGGAAATTTGCATCGATGTATGTCTTTTTTTTCAGGGTATTGCTGTGTGTGATCTTCCTGGAGACACGATGCTTCCTGGAGAAATGTAAAACCGAAGGTCGGCTAGTTGCCTGTGAGGATAGATAGCCCATTTTCCCAAGCTTCCTACAGTCACTAGAAAAAGATGATGTAGATACGTATATAATTCAAAATTTGGGGTAGTTTGGATCCCATTCATCAAGTTTTGAACTCATTTTCCGTTGCTGAGTTTTTATGCCTCAGCTTTCGATGCGCAGCACCTCCCGTACTCATGTATCTTTCGACTTGGTACTGTCTTCTGATGTCTGTACTTTGTAGTCTATAATTTGCTTGATATATAAAATATGTAAATTTTATTTTGTCACACTTTAATTATTGATTGTTATTGAATAACATAGTTTTCCTGATGTGTTAATTCAGTTTCACATTCGTTACGATGCATAGCGGCGCAAATTTGCCTCAGTTTTTATGAATAGCCTCCACAGAAACGATATTGAAAAAAAAAAAATGAATCCATGAAAAAATTTGCGAATTTCCAACACAAACCGACACATTTGTTCATTTTTATGGTATATTATAAACATTAAACCTGGCATTGTCGGCATCCGCGCCACTTTTAACAAAGAAAAACAAATCAAAATGAAAAATCATACGATTATACACGTTAAAAGCAAGAATCTCTCCCACTGACAATAACATCAATGAAATCCCAACAGTATCATTAGTATGATCAGATTTGACGGAATTCTCCATCGCAGACAAGCGGACTGCTCAAAGTCTAAAATCCCTACACGTCCTACCAGCTATTTTTCATCCAACACCGACCCAAAATAAAATAAATGTGCAAATCTTATAATTAAATAGAGTAGAACGCTCGGAGACTTTAATTGGCACATATACGTGCTTTGAGTTTAAAGCTCACGGAGAGAACTAAGCCAAACAGAAAGACGAAATACAACAAATCCCTGGTGATAGCTGAGACAGTCTTCCCTGGATGTATGCTTACGTGAGATTCCAAGTTGGCAGAACCATCTTCACCACGTGAAAACCCAAATGAAAGAATAATGTTCAGGTTCTCATGCTTTCCAGAAGGTGGGAAAGTTCCATTGTTGCCTACTGTCAAATTCCTTAGCTCAATCATGCCAGCAGTGAAATGCACAGAAGTGGAAGATTGCGGCACGGAATTGAAATGCATGGTCGCATTCTTTAGAGGGAATTCTTCAGCAAATGCTGGTGGTGCATGGATGTTGCCCAGCATTTGACTTGCCTGTTTGATGAATGGATACTTAAAATCTGCAGGGGAAGAAGGTAAACCTAAGTTAGATTAGACAAACAAAATTTGCACTATTTTAGGGCTCTAGGGAAATACAAAGCAAAATGTAGGTGTCCTCTTAAGTACCTGATTGATATTTTGCCGACTCTTGGTTATGTGATGGAGATGCAGAATAATTATTACCATCGTCAACAATCTGTCCACTTGGCATAATATCTTGCTTTGTTCCTTCATTTGGTTCCTGGCATGAAAGAACGAGTTGGAGTGATGCATTTCAAGTGACATCGGAAACATAACAAATTAAAAATAAAATAAAAACAATAAACAACCACCTTCTGACAAAGGGAGGTGTGAAGAGCACCCTCACTTTCAAGTACTGCTGAAGGATCAGGAGCGAATCTCTCAGAATAGTTCTCACTGGCATCAAAGTATGTAAGGTACTCCTCAAACATGTCGAAAGTAGAAGCATTCGCTTCAACGGGATTGGAGAGATCATTAGCTTCAATGAAACCTTCATCTCCAAATGGAAGATAATCAGTAGAATCCAGAAATGGTTCGTCAAGTAAGTAATCCACATCCTCAGAATTCCCAGATTTGCTGGATTCACCGATGTATTCATGCTTGACTAAATTTCCGTTCATATCATAAGGAATAGGCAGAACATATAAGTTTGTATCATCCAACTGCTCTGGTCCATAGCATGGTTTAGCACAATGCAGAAGCTTTTGGGTGTTTTTGGTGTCACTGACTGATTCTGGTGTTTCACCACCAAGACTGCCATCAGCAGATTGGAAGTTCAACTGAGGATGACTAATATCCGATGAAACATCTGATCCAAGAATCTGGAAAACAGAAATATTAGCAAATAATTTTTGTGAAATGGACATCATCATGGGGGAATATCTACTAAGTCGATATTAAGTCATTTATCTCAATATCTTGAAGGGTGTGCAAATGCCATCCCGGAAATATTCACTATAAATTGAGGAAAGATATATTGCTAAAAGTCTTTGAACAATGCTATTTATCAATTTATTTTCAAGTCCCCGAGAAAACCTTCTGAATCCCCAATAGCATTAAAATAGCAAAACCAGTCATTCTCCTTTTCAAAGTTACATATTACAGAAAGATTGCAAACATTGTGTCTCACGTAATTCCCACCCAGACAAGCATAATTAACCGGCTTTAATCTGAGAAAACACAATCATGGTACAAGGACAAACCTGCTCAAGGTAATTCCCGTCCAGATATGCATCATCCCCAAAGTCCTCTTCCTCCAAAACCTCCATTTTGGGAACTGGTTCCAACTCATCATTCTCCCATTCCTCATCCAAAAATGGTGCCCCATACTGTTCACCATTCTTGGGCCCTGAACCACTTTTCTGAAAGACTCGGCACAGCACAAATGCGTCCTTTTAACAAGTGAAAAGGTCAATAAATTGTAAGCATTATCCATAACAACAATCATTAATTTTTCAAAAAAGATCCAAATTATCATTCAAAAAAATATATTTCTTCCCAAATTCTATTAATAATTTCGCTTGCTACAGCACCAACAACCCATAAATCAATTTTTCTAATCAATTATTTTTCCCAAAAGACCAGTACCAAGTTATGATTCTTAAGGTTTCAGGGATATTTAACATATAGATTCCGTCGAACAAAAAACTTGTCCTGCGGATTAGTATATAATTTTAAAACGAAATCAAGCTATCCCACCTGAGATATTCCAGCTCCCTCCAATTCTAGGTCAGTAAGCCTGTACTCGTGCATAACCCAGTTGCTCCTCTGACCTTTTGGAGCACGACCATTATGATAAACAAGAGTTTTCTTCATGCCCACAATATGTTTTCTATGGTAAACTTCCCTGTCCTTTCCGGTCGTTTTCCAGTACCCTTTTTCAGTTGCTCTGTTTGTCCTTGCTCCATTACCATATTTCCTATCCAGCATACTGAAGAAATACCACTCCAGATCTCTAGTCTTCAGCCTTGACATGCCTAAAAACCAGGCCAATAGTTACAGTCAAGTTCATCTCAAACTTGGATAATATAGCAGGGGGAAAGGACTAACAGCCTTAAGCTAGAGGAAAAAAACAATCCATATTGGTTATTGATGTAATATGCTGGCGGTTAATCATGAATAACCATAACAAGGAGTTGTAATGGCGAGTATCCCATTTTCGTAAACTAAATCCAGTAATTTCAGTCATAATATCCACATGCATCTGCTAATACATCCTTACCAGCTAGGTAGATATTAAAATAAGAGAAGGAGAAGTTCATTATATATCTAGATGATAATAGAAGTTTTAACATAAGATTAAAATGCAACTCGAAGAATTCATACACAAAGCATGGATAAATTCAGAATAGCTAAGTCCGACATTCACCCACTGGGAGCGGAGAAATGTTGGTTTCTCCATTCTAAAAAATAATCATTTTATTTTTTAGTTGAAGAACATTTTTGTGCAACGTCAGCAAAGCATGCTTAAACGTGGACACAAACAAAAGCTTGCGAAATAAACCCACAAATTTCTATAAAACAATGGAATCTCTGTATATCTAAATAAAAAATTCCATCACTATAACAATTCGTAGTCAAATATCAGAAAACAAATATTGATGAGGAACGATCCACGCTTGCTATTAACAAACTGAATAATCCATTGTCACTGCATTAAACTCTAAAAATCGGTGGACAGCAAATCCACAGAAAACCCTTACTTCATCGGATCGCCTACACAAAGAAAGAAGTGTTCATGATCAACCAAGTTACTCCACCCCAAAAAAATAACATGTAAAGCAAAAAACATCGCAAATAATAAAACGAAAATCAGCCCATCCACGCAATCAAGGGTTTCTAAAGGGCAGTACTTGGAAGATCCCAAGGCTCGGTCCTGTAAATATCGATCTCAGCAATCGCGTCCGATTGAAAAGTTTTACCGCAGACTTTCCGCCTCAAATAATACCGTACCAATTCTTCATCCGTCGGATGGAATCGAAAGCCCGGCGCCAGCGTATTCGGAGACGTAGATGACTTTTTCTTGCCTGACGATTCCATTTCCACGATTAAAATTGATCGATTCGGTCTGATACTAGAAAATAACTTTGAATTTCAGGAAACCGGAGAGCTCAGGTTTAATCCAATATGATAGCTGCCATTTTCTAGGAGCGGAGACGAGGAGTTAGGTCAAATAAATAGGGTACATTTTCGAGGTTAAAATTTGTGTGAAACGGTCTTACGGATCGTATTTTGTGAGACAGATCTTTTATTTGGATCATCTATGAAAAAGTATTACTTTTTATTGTGAATATCGGTAGAGTTAACCCGTCTGACTGGTCAAAATTCATGAGACAGTCTCACAAGAGACCTACTCTATTTTCAATTAAATCTTTTATGATTCATCCCAAAAGTTAGACCGAACGTCATCCAATTTTACATATATAATTTTTAAATTCAACTAATGTAAGACATTTATTTCATCATAGTATATGTAAATAAATAACTAGAACGTAAAATTTACAATATCGGATGATCCGTAAAGAAGTTCAAATATTACAATGGGTTCGACTGCTGATATCACCCCAAAGACCAGCACAAGAGTTGAATATCTTTCAAACTCATATATACAACTAATTTTTCGAGTAAACATTAATTCGTTGTGTAAATAATCAATAAATTCTCGACAACATAGTTGTATTTTGTGTCAAGTATCTGTCAGAACATTTTTTTTATTTGCAATCCCTAATTCACACAAAAAAAATGTTTATGCATTCATTGGTACAAATTGTTTTCTCTGATAAAATTCAGTACAAAATATTGAAAATATAGTACTACTATATGATGGTTAAGTACAAAATGTTTCAAATCTTACACTAATATATAATTTTTTTTAGTACTCGAACATATCTAAAAAATATCGATATTAATGACACGTTTTTCTGAAAAAGAAATTGGTACAATGACAATGAAAATATGGTAAAATTATATGATATTCGAGTACATAATGTTTCGGATCTAATACTAATATATGATTTTTTAATACCCACACATGTATGACAAGTATTTGTATTAATGCTCATGTTTTTCGGGATGAAAATCGGTACAAAATATTAAAAATATTGTAATAATATATGATATTTCAATATCAATTTTTTCAAATATAATATTAATATATGATATTTGAATACACAAACCATTGTAACTCGTGTTTATATTAATATAATTATTTCAATTTTATACTAAAAAATTTATCTTTTATACCGGATCTAAATCAGTTAATACTCGAATATCATAAAATAGTTAGAGATTTTCAGTTTTTTAATCGAATTTATCCGAAAAACACATGTGTACTTATATAGTACATAAAAAAAAATTTGTGTGTGTGAATGATAAGTGCAAGAATTGCACGTATTTTATACGAGAATCCATTTGAATTATGTTAGTCTCGGACATAATTATGCTTGGTTTTTGTTGCTTTTATGTCGTGCAGGAGATAAACCACTGATAACGATTAGGGGCATTTTTTTATGACGAACGGTTGATGAACTAGAGCCACATTGATACAAGACTAACAAAAGAGTGCAGAGAAGCACGCCAAAAGGGCGCACGTGGCCGCGCTAGAACACGCGCAACCTTGCGCAAGATGCATGCGGAAACAGACTTAGGGCTGTTGATCGTGTATAAAAGAAAAGGAAATAAACCTACAACAGACACACAGCCGTTTTGGAGGAAAAGAAAGCGAGAAACGAGATAAAACACTAGGACGAAGAATCGTAGCACAAAGATCAATCACGAAGACGAATAACGAAGAATCTGGGGACAGAGGCATCACTTCTGATTTGTCATCTAATATTTCGCCTTTAATTTCTTGTGTTGCAATGTCTAACCTTCGAACAAGTTTTGTTTACATTCCGCTATGAACTATTTTTTCGTTCTAGATGATGATGTAGTTTCGTTGGTACGATAATTTGACTCGGTTGTTTATGTGATTGAATTCATTTTGGTTTAATTGTGTTTCTTTGTTTTTAATCGCTTGCAATTTACTGACCATAAATTGTTTATTGTCTGATTAATTCTACATCACGTGAGAAGGACTAGAATTATAGATCATTAGAGACACATCATTGAATGTTTATATCGTTCGGAAGGCGTATAACTTTAGCGAGACCTATGTAAGATCATCATTTGCATTATCATTTAAACTTATATTCTTATTACGAATGTTTGAATCGAATCTTGAATGATACAAATTATTCGTCACTTGGAAAATGAGGAATAAAATAATTAAGTGTTATTGGTCATTAAATGATTGGAATTCGTGAATATAAATGCAACCGGGAATAAATATCGTGAAAACTAAGTGAAATCACTCCTCTAGATATTTTCTCAATTCGTTGATTAAATTAATATATATTTGCAATTGATTCATTTTCAGTGAACCAAACTTTTTATTGATTCTTCTGAATAAAGTTGTGACTATTCTAATTACAAGATCTGGTATACGTTTATTAATACACTCCACGTTTATTAAGACACTTCTCGTGAAAACGATAATTTACTCTCATATATTAAAACTTGACAATCGTACGCTTACGAACGAAAAATACGTAACAGTGAATTAGTGACCGCATAAAAAAATTGGTATGGATTAAATAGAAATACAATTATGTTGATGGGTTTTTGGTGACGGAAGTGCCTTCGTCAGCTCCAATGTGAACCATACTAGCAAGGATAAAAGTTTTATTTTATCTGTTGAGGAAGAAGTTTCTAGCTACCCATGAATATTTTTTTTTTCTTTTGGATATTAACACTACTTATGGATTATGGGGTTGAAGAACATTATGATACTATATTTTTTAAATAATATTAATATTCATAAATTCATGTTGAAACTTACGAAAATTTTTACATAATATTTTTTAATGAAATAATAATTTCATTAAAATAGTTAAAAAGTTAAGTTTACAAATATACCGAGCATCTCAGAGGATAACAATAACACAAAGATTTTACGATGATGTAATTATTATGTTTCTATCAAATGTTCATATAAATTGATAAATAGTAAGGTATATTTTGGTACATTGGATAAGAGAGAGATTGATAAATAATCTTTTTTATCCCACGTTTGGTACATTTTTAGAAAGTCCAAGATATTATTATTATGTTTCTATCAAATGATCATATAAATTGACAAATAGTAAGGTATAGTTTGGTACATTGGATAAGAGAGAGATTGATAAATAATCTTCCTTATCCCACGTTTGGTACATTTTTAGAAAACACATGATAATATAGTGGGCCTGTGATAAATAATTTTATACAAGGATAAAATATCCCTTTTATAAGAAGTGATAATTTTAATTTAATAATAAAAAACACCACAAATGAATTAATTGCCTTCAATATATAAAAAATTCTAAACCCTATCAAATATTTTTAAATATTTTTGTATATTATCGAAATAATGGTGTTTTGAACTCGAGATAATTATATAAATGATTTTTATAAATATTTAAAGTTTTCTCTTGTAAAAAGCACATGCTTTTCGACCTTAATATAAAATTAAAATCAAATAAATATTTTTATTTATTTTTATATATTATATAATATGATAATTATATAAATAAACTCGAGATAATTATATAAATGATTTTTATAAATCTCAATAAAATTATTAGTATCACTCGATTAACCTTAAAAATTGATATTTGACTTGACTCACAAAATCAATGGCTCAATTATCATATTTATATAATATATAAAATTAGATAAAAATTAAAAATAAATAAATCATGCAATCACTGTCGGCGTATGAAAATATAAGAAATATGAACTCAAACAACAACTTTGAAATTATAAAATTTATTATGATAAGGTTAATTTTGCCATTACAATCTTATATATAAATTTAATCACTCTTATTAAAATCATACCAAACATTAAATATAGTATCATGTATCTTATTTAATCATTAACTTATCCTTATATTATATATCACATGTTTATCCTATCATGTGTACCAAACTATGCCTAGTATTACTCACAAATAACTTATTGTTGTTGATGTGTGATAACATATTTTAGATTATGTTAAGTGGCGGCCCAATTTTTTTTAAAATTTATATGTAAATTTTGTATAATTTTAGAATAATATGATATTAGCTCGGGTAGATCAATTTAAAATATTAAAAGATTTTAGAGTTTAAAATTCTAACTCGTACAAAACCATATTTATGGTTCAGCAACTGATGATGTTAATCATTGAAGAAATTAAATTGGGTATTATAACTATCATATCATAAATCTTAAAATCATTAAAGATAGAAATTGAAGACGTCACTTCCAAAAATAGCTCCACATATTCAAAGCCGAAAACGATATCCCTCATTCATATTTTCGATATATGTTATCTTAAATATTCATTTTGCTCTTTGTTAAGTTTTACGATTCATATGTCTCGAGAGTTGAAAGATTTTCTTCGAGATAACATTCTTTTTCACGACAAAAGTTACAATCCACTGAGTTTTCCTACTTAAGTTTTTTTTTTTTTTTGAAAAATAAAATTTACTACGAGATTAAATCTCATATATTGCGTGAAAAATAACATATTTTCGATATATGTTATTTTTCACGACAAAAGTGTTCCTACTTAAGTTTTTTTTTTTTTTTTGAAAAATAAAATTTACTACGAGATTAAATCTCATATATTGCGTGTAATGTTTAGTTATATTACGTAGGTAAATCCCAACCCCATTGTATCAAACAAAATAAAAACTTTTTAATATCATTACGCACATTTAATAATTTATTTATGATGTTAAATATACTACAAAAAATCTAATATATTAGAAAATAAATCTGACGAATACCTTGTTAATTAAAATATGCGGTTTAAAAAAATAGAGATGTAGAATAAGATCATTCAAACTCGAGTTTTCGAAAATTATATAAGATCAAATCTTCGTCGTTTCATAAAAAATTATATAAATCTATAAGGATTTTAATTAAATTTTCTAATAAATTATTTGCTAAAATATGATATTTATTAAAACAAATTTGATATAAGAAACAAATTTAAATTTAAACGATACAAAAATAGAAGAGAAATGGTATTATATTTGCACATGTGATATAGACCAGATTTACAAACTTCATATTAAATTCACAATTTATTTTTAGAGCAGCAGGCAAAATAAGTTGTTGTCTACTTGTCTCACTCTCATCTACCATTTATTTAATGCAATAAACTAATTAAATAAAATTCTATTTCAAAATTTTAAAACTAAATGAAATAGAGTTCTATATATATAAAATAAAAATAAAAAAAGTCAAGGCCAACCCGTAAATTTCTGCCAACTTGATTTTTTTCCATTCCTAATTTAGGGGTGGGAGGCGTGGAACTTGAGCCGCTGACACTGGAAATTCTGGCTCGAGTCTTTGGTCAGCTTGATTTTTAGTTCGATCTTATTAGGTAGAAAATTAAATGTTGTATAAAAAAGTTAGCTCGATTTATAAATATTTATTTACTTCTATATTTAGAATTTACAAGATTTGTTAGAATTTATTGTAACATTCATAATCTAACCAATATTTTTATCGTCACTACAACATTTTGACAATATATCATATATACACATATCATGTATATACGTTTGAACTGAATGATATGATATATTAACCATATATGGAGAAAGATAATTTATTAGGATCCAAAATATAAAGATGGTAGATGATAAATGATATTGTGTTAATTTTTATTATAAAATGTTTGATTTCAACGAAATGTCCAAGATACCCTGACAAATAAATACATTGTTTTCCATGGATATCATGGGAGGAAAGATGTATTTTTGGACCAAGATTTCAAATATGTCAACGATGATAAAAAGAGGTGGAAACAAGAACATAAATAAAACGTATGTAAATATAAATTAGATTGATATCCTATGGATGAGCCTGCTATCTCTGGCCCATCCTTAACTCAGATGGAAGGCAGGTCCATGACAGACCCATGTATTTTCCTATAAATATCAGGTTTGAGTGTTCAGTTGATTCATATTCACTATATTGTTTTCAGTAGCACCCTTAGTTGCTATTCACTTATATCCTCAGTCTCTGACTTGAGCGTCAGAGGGGCTATGTCGGGACACCCTCCCGGCCTCCTTCTAACGGTCTTATTCGTGATTTCAGGCTCAGGGTAATTTCGAAACATGCGTCTGGACTAGTGACACTTGTTGGAATCAGGCCTTAAATTTCCCGTGAGTATCATAGATAATTAACACTGAAACACCCTCGATCAGCATAACATCTGATGAGCAAAAAATATATAGATAATTGAGATGGTAGAGTATGACGTACACATATCAAGATGTCATGTGTTCAATTTTTCCTTCTATTTGCCTTCCCAGTTTGACTCTATAACACAAAGCTTGTTCGATGTGATTTGCCTGGTCTGCGTGTTTTGCAAACTAATACATTGACTATTTAGATTTACCTAGAATGTACAAAAAAATAGTGGCCACGGGTTTCTAAAATTTTTAAAAAATACAACTGAAACACCATATGACCAAAATATAAACAATCACTCTACACATTTTTTCAAGTTTTTGTTTGAATCGAAACTCAATCTTTAGGTTTCACTCTTAAATCATTTTTAGGATATCGAGAACTATAAAATATTCGTTCAATTATAATATCTATAACATAGATATTAAAAAATTTTCGAACCCAAACCGCACCGAACCGAACCGAACCCCACCACACCACACCACAAAACACCGAATCCTGATATCTAAATCGAAACAAACAAAAGGAAGCAGTCCTCACGCGTCACTCCACTTTTCTTATAAGGAAAAAATGACCCGCACCACTTCCCACCACCATCCCACCTGGTAAGTCAAAATACTTCGATCAATTTCCCAGATTAATATTAGTCCATTCAACATTATATATTGATATAATAATTTGATAATGGTAATTACTATATCTTAAAAATCAAAATTTCCATTAAGGTGATAATTTGACCTAACATGTTTGATTTTTGTTCTCGGATGAAAATAATACTTTTTTCTCCATGTGAAGAAATATTCAATACAAAAAGTGGGGAAGAAAAAGGGTTTTTATCTCACAGGTGTACATGGTCTATGAGTTTTCTCGTAATTAGGGTTTTGTTGTTAAAGAAATTATAATTATAGTTTTGTTAGGGGATAGAGTTAAAATACTTTCAATGCTTTCTTTAGGATCTGGAGATTAAGAAGTCACGATATTGTGTGCTTGGATTTTTTTTTTTGTAGTTTATCAAGACCATGTATGGAGATATTTGGATATTGTGAGGTTTATCTCGATTTGAATCCATAAATAGAATCTTCGAAGTACCAATAATGGGGGTTTTCTGCTGTTTGCAAATTAATTTTGTTTAGAAAGAATATCTAAGAGGATGATAATTTGTGTCTGGATTAAGCTTTCTATGGGTTGAACTGGGTTAGGGTTAGATCTGTCAAATCCGGATACACTAGCATCTTTTGCTATTTTCCTGAGTATATTTTGTTTCTGGGATTTGTGGGTTGAGGGATTTCAAGTCTCGGCAGATTTTGCTAGAAGTGGATTTGAATCCATGAATCATATGTAAGTTTATTATTTTCCTTTCGTAGATCCATCCCATCCTTGTGCATTTTCCCTATGTCTCAGCAAATATCAGAATTTACGGATGGTTTGATTAGTTTTTTTTTATATAACTTTTTTTTGTGGTTTTGTTGAGGGGATTTCTCGTTGCTGAAATTAGGAGATATAAATTAAATAGCCATAAATTCCATCTGATAAAAATTTGAAGTATGTGGCTATAGACAAAGTCACAGATCTCAAACTTTAATAACATATATGGCATTCTGATACCTTTTATGCTTCATTTGGAAACGAAATTAAGACGTGACCTGATTGAGCAGATAAAGGTATATTTGAGCCAGTTGAAATTGTTGATTGTATTCGGGACTTAGAATTGGCGTAGAGTCGATTCTAGCTCGATAGATTCGCCAAGATTTGCTTTCTTGAGCGAATCTGGGGTAAAGCAAAAAAGAGGAAAATGAGCAAATATCTTGAAAATTTGTCTTCTGCTTCCTGGTTTTTAACACATTCAGAACTTACAGCTTTCAGAGTGAAATTTTGATTCGTTTAGCATATGGAACCACCGGTGTTTGTACTTTCTTTCTCTATTATGGTTTTGCTTTCCAGTCTTAGATACTTTTTTATTTTGAAATTTTTCTTCTTGTTACTGATCATGCAGAAAAACTTATTAGAAATACTGGAAAAGCAGAAATACTGGAAGAGCACCTATAATTTACTTATTTGGAGTTAATTTGGTTCCATGCTAACTTGGCTTTAGCATTTAGGGACAATTTGTCATCTCAGCAGGCTCCAATTTCAGTTCAGTGATGATTTATTTCTAGGTAAATTTCGCTTCCTGTTTTTTATTACTTATATAAGGATGGGTATAGTTTTACTTACTTCGATTACAGTAATTCCTTCACCTGTTTTCTTTTCTTGTTTTCTTCATTCTCTCAATGGTGATGGCCACAGAACTTGTTGGACCTTGTGCCAAAGGAGATAATATGTATTTACCAACAATTCCACCGGGGTTTGAGTCACTTGCACCCTTCACTGTGAATAGAGCGGAAGATAATCAAGTAACTCTATCCACGACCTCTGATTGTGCTACCGAATCACAAACCGAGACATTGCAAATGGTGGTCAACTGTAATGATGATTTAAAAACCTCAAAGTGCTCTAGGCGTAGGCCTTGGATTAAATACTGCGAGTTTGATAACAACTCTGGGGATGAATCTGAGTCTGAGAAGGTTGATCTCATTATTCATTGTGTTTTTTGTGCATTTTTAGTTCTTTTATTATTGAGTTCAGTGTATTTATATTTTTTCTTTACGTCTGCAGCCAATTTCCATGGGGCTCCATCTTCCAAAGGGGGTTATTCGTGGATGTGAAAAGTGTAGCAGCTGCCAAAAGGTCAGCCTTCTAATTTGTCTCTTTTTGAATAGTTTAAAAAGCATGCATTGGGATGGACGAACTTGTCCGCACATCTGTGAAAACGTGTATTAAAGCACATAACTATGATAACATTCTGTTGTTGTGAAGCTTGCATTTACCAATTTTATTATTCACGGCTTAGGACTTTGATTTACTAAGCCAAATTTACAATGGAAAGGGTTTCCTAATGTTGGGAACCGGCAAGCAGCATGTTTTGTTGCCACTAGCGGGTGTATGTAAAGCTAAGATGATTCATGTGAATTATGGAACAGGTTATTGCGAAATGGCGTCCTGAAGCATCTCATAGGCCTGATCTTCAGGAGGCTCCTGTGTTTTATCCTTCTGAAGAGGTACTTTTTTCTCGGCCACTGCATGCACCCATATTTTTTTTACTCCACTGATAATTGCCCGACAATTATGTCAATCTGAATGCTGACATGGTTTGAGACTAAGTTTGTTATGGATCTTAAGAATATTGTGACGGTGTTGATTTAATTTCATATTTTACCCCCAGGAGTTTGAAGATACTTTAAAATACATTGCAAGTATACGCTCTAAAGCAGAAACATATGGGATCTGTCGTATAGTACCTCCAGCTTCATGGAAACCTCCTTGTCCTCTTAAGGAAAAAAATATGTGGGAGAGGTCTAAGTTTGTCACTCGTGTTCAGCGGATTGAAAAACTGCAAAATCGGGATTCTATGAGAAAGATATTCCAAGTGAATTATAACAAGAGGAAAAGAAAAAGGAAATCTATGAAAAATGAAGTTGATTACAGAAAGAATGATGAGGAAGTCAAGATTACAGGTGAAGTTGAACGAGTAGATGCTGAGAGATTTGGCTTTGAACACGGTCCCGAGTTTACCATGGACGAATTTAAAAAGTATTCTGACGAGTTTGTGGCTCAGTACTTTAGAAAAAATAGCAGTACCTTAGCGTCAGAATGTAACATAAATATGTTTGAGGAACAGTGGCAGCCTACAGTTGAGAGTATTGAGGGAGAATATTGGAGGATGGTGGAAAAACCAACAGAAGAAATTGAGGTAAGATTTCAATTTTTATCGTAAATTAATAATGCCATTTTTCTGCTTGTCATTTGAGCTTCTCTTTCCTTCTGTTTGTTATGACCATTTCTCTTTCTTTAAAGGTGCTTTATGGGGCTGATCTGGAAACAGGAGTATTTGGCAGTGGATTTCCAAAAACTTCTCACCAAGTTTGTTCTGCTTCTGACATGAAGTATGTCAATTCAGGATGGAACTTGAATAACTTCCCTAGGCTTCCTGGTTCTGTTCTTTCGTTTGAGAGCAGTGAAATATCTGGTGTTCTGGTTCCTTGGCTGTACATTGGAATGTGTTTTTCTTCATTTTGCTGGGTATTGAAATAAATCATCCCAACTTTCTTGGTCATAGTGCCCGTTATTTGTTTATATCATATTATCATTGAATATGCTCATTTCTAGATGGTTGGATTTCGTGGTCATTTATGAATGTTCAAAAGAAGTACCAACAATTCTCTCATCACACTTTGTTCAGAAAAGTTGAAATTTCCTTTTAAATCGTTGATTGTACCTGGAAAGGTTGCTTCAAACTCACGGTTCCAATACTTTTTATTACTGAACTGGGAATATTCTTTTGAATTGAAGTTAGATTTAATACAACTATGATGATTAAAGGTTCACATAAATAAGGTTTTTTGGGTGCTTTTGCATTAGCATATTTTCTTTTCTAGTGTTGCATGGCGGTTTGATGAAGACTAAATGTCTACACATAAATAAAGCTACACAACTGATCATTTGGATGATACCGGGTTCTTTATTTTATATTGTTCATTCAGACCTTGTATCGTGTGTTTGGCTATAAACAGTTGTTTTAGAACATATCAATGTTTGTTTAGATTTCAAGACAACCTCATTTATATTATCACCCAGTTCGAGTTATAAGTTGCTTGATGATTATTAATACTTCTTATTCTCATGTTTTTTCCCTGACATTATATTAATTGGTTACAGCATGTTGAGGATCACCACTTATACTCATTGAATTACATGCATTGGGGAGCTCCAAAATTGTGGTATGGTGTTCCAGGATCAGATGCAGTGAAATTGGAGGCAGCAATGAGGAAACACCTGCCTGACCTATTTGAAGAACAGCCAGACCTGCTTCATAAGTTGGTAGGTTGAACACTTCAATCAAACTTTCTTTGCCTAATGCTGAGCTTCAGATACTTTTGAATGACGAAATTTGCATATCAAGCATTTTTATTGGGAAGCACCACTGCTTTCACAATTAACTCGTTTGCCATGGAGAATTGGTTATTGGTAAAAGTTTTCGTAGATCTCAACCAGATTTTTATTTTTGCTCAGCACTTTCTCTTGGCTTTGTATAATCTATAAGATATTTCTTCAGAAAAAATAAATACGCACACTCTAGATTTTCCTTGAGCAAGTAGTAGCTCTTTGATAGCATAAGTTGCTACCTACAGATGGAGCGACAGCAGTTAGATCAGTTTATCGAACTGATACATTTAGCAAATTTTGAAGGCTTTTTTTTATAAAATACAATATAATTGCCCATTAAAAGGATAAAAACAACTGATAACCAGGAATTGGATATCTTACTTAAAGACTGAAGTCCTGAACTAAAAATATATTTGAGCTTATATATATTAAATCTATGCTTGACTGTATGCACACGCTCACACATTTGAATACATGTGGAAGTGAGTATGTTAAATATCAGGATTTCATGTCTTCGCGATACATGCATGACCCAGACAAATACATATCCACATTTGCACAAACCTACACGTCCATACTACAGATGATGGTGAATCAAAATTTGAACCATCAATTGATCAGTCCAGCAATTTAAACTTTTTCACCACCCTTAAATTTCTCACTATAAAAATTACGCTTATCATTGTTTTGCCTTGAGGGTACTGAATTCATTCTTCTGTTCCATGGCTATGAATTTTTCTAGCCACCAAATTTTGCATTCGTATGATGATTTTGCTGTTTCACCAGGTACAGCCGTTAGGACAGACTTTTAAGTTATAAAATTTTCTCGTTGGTTAATCCAGTTTGGTAGAAGAAAATGTGAAGACATTTTCCTATTTGTAATTGAAGCATTAGGCAAATTAATAGGCATTTCCAAAAGTAAAAATGAAAAAAAATGTACAGCCAACTTTCAAGTTTTTCTTTTTCTTGATAGTCAACCATGATGGTGGGGTTCTTGGATGTGAAAAGGTATATCTGAAGTAAGAAAATGAAGCGATCTTGCTATTTAGATGGTGGCGTTCTTGGATATAAAAAATTGTATCTGAAGTAAGAAAATGGAACGAGCTTGATATTTATGTTGAGTTGGATTGATACCGAGATTCAAAGTTCACCCCCTGACAATGAATCATATGCAGGTCACCCAACTTTCCCCGTCAATCCTCAAGTCTGAAGGAGTGCCCGTTTATCGGTGCGTACAGAATCAAGGAGAGTTTATCCTAACATTCCCTCGAGCGTATCATGCTGGGTTCAACTGTGGTTTTAACTGTGCTGAAGCTGTTAATGTTGCTCCTGTTGACTGGTTGCCACATGGGCAGAATGCTATTGAGCTTTATTGCGAGCAAGGTAGAAAATCTACCATTTCACATGATAAGCTATTGCTTGGCGCAGCTAGAGAAGCTGTGAAGGCAAATTGGGAGTACAACTTATTGAGAAAGTACACTCGAAACAATTTAAGGTGGAAGGATGTTTGTGGAAAAGATGGGATATTATCAAAAGCACTCAAGGTATTTATGGACCCGTGATTTTTTTTTTAACATGCATGTTTGATGTGAAATCAAGTGATAATACAATATTTAGCTTGAAACCGCTTTTAGAATGCATTGATGATTTTTCACGTGAATCTTGGGACATCTAACGGCAGGACAAAAGAGAAACCTATATTACTTTTATGATTCATGCTCTTGAGTATCTGTATTATTATATTATTAACTGCCAAAGTTATTCATTTTAATACATTATGTACATGTGCTTTTGTTCTTAGACTAACTGGAAGAGTTTTTGAATGTACTTTAATATAGTCTCGTATCTGTATTATTTTATTATTAACTGCCAAAGTTATTCATTTTAATACATTATGTACATGTGCTTTTCTTCTTAGACTAACTGGAAGAGTTTTTGAATTGTACTTTAATGTAGGCTCGGGTTGAGATGGAGCGGCTGCGAAGGGATTTCCTTTGCAAGTCCTCACAGGCGTTGAAGATGGAAAGCTCATTTGATGCTAATAGTGAGAGGGAGTGCAGTATATGCCTTTTTGACCTACACCTGTCTGCTGCAGGTTGTCACCATTGTTCTCCTGATAAATATGCATGCTTGAACCATGCCAAACAGTTATGTTCATGTTCATGGGGCGCCAAGTTTTTCCTATTTCGTTACGACATTGGTGAATTGAACTTATTGGTTGAAGCTTTGGAGGGGAAATTAAGTGCAATATATAGATGGGCAAGGCTTGATCTCGGACTTGCCCTAAGTTCTTATGTCTCAAAAGACAATCTGCAAAGTTCTGGGGTTGTCGGCCAATCGTCATCGCATAATACCTCTCAAGAAGCTCCAAAAGAGACGAGTTCCCTACCCACTACATTATCTTCTATAGAACAAATGGACGGAAGAAGTTTGAACGTAATGAAATTCATTGGCAGCACAAACTCTTACCAGAAGGAAAAGCCATCTGAGGTGGTATTGGCACTGGAAAGTGTAAAGCCATCATCAATCTTGTCCTCCCCAGAAAATGAGGCATCAAAACATAATTCTCCATGCCACAAGAAAAACAATTTACAGTCAACTCCCAGAATAAAAATATTATCACCTCAGCCTTCTCAAGTTAGTAGTCGAAATGCGTCTTCTGAGAAAAATGTTGTTACAGAGAAACCTCTGGGGAAGCAGTCATTGGCTAATGTACACAAAGATGTTATACTCCTGACTGATGTTGAGGGAGAAGGACCCAATAGAGAAACTTTTTTGGAGGATTCTGAACAACATAGAGGAAATGTGTCGAAACCAGTTTGCGATCCTGTGAGCTGTTTAAACAATCCATCCTCAACAGCAGCTGTTGTTGGTCCTGCTGATAAGCTTGACAGAGTGAAGCATGGCTCTAGTTCAGAGTGTATCAAAGCTGAAGAACGGAAAGAAGGTGAAGCAAATCTTGGTGATAATTCACTGAGCAATCCCTGTTTCAAAGTGCCCTCCGATGATGCAGATTCTTGTAAATTTGTATCAGTGAAGAAAGAGACGGCTGAACGTAATGAGGCAAATGCATGTTTGGGATTTAACCCACAAAATAACAAGGGAAAATCCAATGATGAAGATAATCATAAAAAATCGGAGTTGGAAGTGGATTCTACATCAAGCGACAACTTACCAACTGTGTCAACTAATCCATTTAGTTCGCAGATTAACCTGGACAGATATTATCGCCAGAAGGGGCCTCGAATTGCGAAAGTAGTTAGGAGAATTAATTGCAATGTTGAACCTTTGAAATTTGGATCTGTGCATGCTGGAAAGCAGTGGTGTGATTGTCGGGCCATTTATCCTAATGGTCAGATGTGTACCAATCATCCGTCAAACTTATATTCTCTGCTTAGGATTTTGTTGATATGGTATTGAATGAGTTTTTTTATTGAATGCAGGATTTAGAAGTCGCGTGCGGTATATAGATGTACTAGATCCATCTAATATGTGCTATTATGTCTCTGAAATTCTGGATGCTGGACGGGATGGGCCTCTATTTATGGTACAAGATTTTTCTTGATTGAAACATTCATATGCATTTATGCATGGTACAAATATAAATACATAGAAGTTGTTTGACCATTGACTGGGAAAAAGTGTATGCTTCCTCTTTTTTATCGAATTAATGATTTCAGACTTCTTTTGAGATTTTATCGTAGTTAGCTGATGTTGTTCCCTTTCCTACTTGTTTCATGACTGATTTCACTATGAACTTTACTATATTTCTTCTAGGTTTCTTTGGAGCGCTGTCCTAGTGAAATATTTGTTCATGTCTCGGCTGCCAGATGCTGGGAAATGGTTCGGGAAAGAGTCAATCACGAGATCACGAAGCAACATAAGTTAGGAAGACAGAACCTCCCTCCTTTGCAGCCTCCTGGGAGTTTGGATGGCATGGAGATGTTTGGCTTCTCTTCACCACCAATTGTGCAGGCAAGAGCTTTGAACCAGTACCTTTTTTCCTCTCAATTTTTGGTGTTTCGTCTAACTTGAATAAATATTGGAGTTAAATCAAATTAAGGCTCTATTACCTTGAGCGTACTAATTTTCCTTTTTCTTTATATTCGCATACTTGATATGACTCAAATCCATACTCTTCAATCTTCAGATAGCAACTGCCCGGTCTTTGAGATAATTGGTCGGGCATTGCTTTGAACGCAGTCAGTTCATATGATTGAGAGTGTAGAATATAGCTTCTCCGGGACATTGTTTCTATAACCCACGCCCCTCTCACACCTGTGCATTTTGTTGCGCAGGCTATTCAAGCTATGGACCAAAATCGAGTCTGTTCAAATTACTGGAAATCGCGGCCACTCATGCAGATTCCTCAGCAATCCCAATCCGGAGAAGGTAGTGGCACCTTCATCCTGAAGTACGAGCCCTTGAATGATCAAGAAATCGAAAAAAACCATCCTGGGGTTGTGAGAATATTGAATTGCCTCTTCAAGAAAGCTAATCTGGAGGAGCTGCATACACTACACAGACTTTTACACAACGAGAATTCAACTGATGAACAAAGATTGGTGACCCGACTTCTTAACGAGAAGATTCACGAGGGCTCGGCGTAGATTTCCCAGCTCTATGTTCAAATCAGGTTCTTAACCTATAACCTTGTAAATACTGAGCTTCATTTTTCGATCCCGCATACATCGTCCATTAATAGTGTTCTCACAATTTTTTGGTATAGTCGCTCAAGAGCATGATTTGTTACTTGCATAGTTTAAAGGAGCATCATTTTATATTTAATTGGATAGTAATGAATAAAAATGTAATTCTTTATGTTTTTGTGAGCTTTAGAGACGACAATTGCTACATTTCCTAGTTTGAGTATGTATTTGTACCAAGTATACATAGGATCCGATTCTGAAGTTTAATCGAGAGCAAAATATAATTCCACCTTGGGGTGAATGAAACTCTCTTCTTTTCTTTTTTTTTTTTAAACAATAGCACTAAATAATAGCTTTAATTGGATATGATCGCTAGTATGTATATTGCACAAGTCAAATCTGAAAAATAAGTGTTTAAGACATAAAAAAACTATTATATATTGAAAAAGTTATCCATAATAGTTTCGCCTAGACTCGAAATTGATTCAGGGCACGTGTAGCTGAAAAATAAGTGTTTAAAGACATAAAAAACTATTGTATATTCGCAACAGATAGGTGTTGAGCCTGAATGTAGATGTGTGTGCAACTCACATTTACCATAGAATGTCTTTTATTTATTAGCAAGAAAGTACCTTTTAATTTGGATAGTTATTGGAGTATGTTTGATGTCACATATGTATATTCATGAGAAATGTCAGTTCGATCAAGATAAAAAAAATTCAACATAAAAAAACATTTTTTTTCATAAATCAAGTCGCACAAGATATATATCTATTCACAAATAAGAGGAGTTTTTTTAAAAACAATTTTATGGATTGTTTTATATTATTTAATATTCATGAAGAGTTCCAATTAAATTTGAAAACGTTATTAAAGTACAAGTCGACCAAATTCTAATATTAACGAAGATGATGGCTAGGCCGGTAGGCTGCCACGGCTGAAGTTGATTACTACATAATGCAAGTTTATGTCTAGGACTAGACCCGGACCAATGTAGGATTTTTGGGAGATTCAATTTATTTAGAGAGAGAATATTACATTTAATAGTGGATTTTTAAACGTCATTAGGTTTATTGTTGATATATTTTTTGATGTTTAATTTAATTAATGTTTGTTTTAATAAGAATAATTTTTTTAGCTCAAGACACTAGATCTCTGATGAGGGATTGTGCTGGTCAATTGAGTTTCAAATTTAATTTTCCAACTAAACAAATTCTACAATCGAGTTGAACCACTTGATTTAAATATCGAGTTGGATTCAGAACATCTTTTTCTTAGTACCAATCACCATTAATATAAAATATAACTTTTATACAGTAACTGTGTGTGTAAGTTGGAGAACATATCATCCATGGAAGATAATGTCAAACAAGTACATTTTTACATCAATCATCAGAATACAATTCGTAAACAAAATGTGAATCCGCGCGAAACAAAGCTAATCTCTTCAATATATGACTTCCATGCATTTTAACAAATTATTGGTGGTTGACATGTTTCCAGTAGAAACCAAATGGATCGACATTTTCGCCCCATGTTCATCTCTAGAACGCAGATATCGACACCTCTTGTTACAAACAAATAGAAATGCCAATATTTTTCGAGACAATTAATTTCATGCATCGTCTTTCGAGACATCAGATGTGTCAGCTTCCATAGAGTTTATTTCATCAGTGATGGCTGAAGGTGCTGACGTCTCGAGATCCTGTGCAGCGGATTGATCAGCAGTCTCCACCTCAGCACTCGACGATACGTGGGAGTTGTCTTCTGCAGCAGTTTCCTCCTTTCTTTTTGCTTGTAATCGGTACAAATCTATCAAATTCTGAACCCTTTCGAGTTCTGGTAATAGATCACCATAGCGTTTCTGTAAAATACGCTCGAGATCCTTTTGTTTCTGAACTTCTTCCCAAAGGTTACTGATCCTCCGTGTGGCTGCTAGTTGTTCTTGCTTCTGCAAAGTAAGGAAGCACTCAAGTTCTGTTCCTGCAGTATCCATCTGCTTGAAGGTTGCCTCGATCTGTGTCCAGAGTTTTCCAGCTCTCATTTGATAGCCATTAGTAAGAACTTTAATCTTCTGTTCATGCCGTTGAGCCTTTTTAGCATCATCATCCATCCTCTTCCTTATATTTTCAAACTCATTTTGAAAAGCGGTGAGTCTCTCCACATTGTTGGCAACGCTCGACAGACCATAGCCATCACGAGTGGGAAAGTACATGATATCATTTAAACATGTTTCATGCGCCTCTATGTACTCATCGAGTGATTCCTTTTCGTGGCCCATAGCCATTCGAATGAACTGGGCCTCCTCCTTTATTAATGTGTCAGCTTCTTTCAGCTCATTTTCTTCAAAGTCTTCAATCGAAGGAGCAGGCACAGACTTCCCATTCGCGGCACGTTTAGACCCTTTTTTCTTCTCTTTAGCAGGTTTCTCTTCCGATGGATATTTCACTTCATCATGTTCCAATAACAATAGAAGCTCTCTTCGTATTAACTCATCGGCCTGCTCAATTAATGTTGGAGGCACAACAGAGCTTTTGTCTTCATCAGCTCTAATCAAAGACCCCCTAATAAGTTCCAGCGAAGATGGTGGGGGTCTAGGCAGTTCCCTTTGCAGCACTTTCGATCTTTTCTTAAGTAATGCTTGTTGCCTCGCTTCTTCCTCTGCCTTTTCTCGAGTTATCCTGTCGGACATATCCTCCTCAATTTTCTCCTCAGGTTCTTCATCCTCGTCGGGGAAGGATTGGACAACTATCTGGTACTCGTTTTTGGGTTGTGGAAGGGTTTTCAATCCAGAGACCAGTTCCTTCCTCAAATCAGATTGCCTTAACTTGCCACTGTCATGTATATCTATTTCTTCATTAATGCGCAGCTCATCCCTCATTGGAGTACCTTTGGGGGTCATGCTAAAAGAATTATACCCATCGTGTGAAGGTGTCATGTTAATTCTAGGAGTAAGTCCCGCACCTCCGGGAGTTGCCGAAGGAGTTAAGAGGGGATTTGGAGTTGCAATATCCTTTTTCCTAGGAGTGACTCCAGAAAAGTCTGAAGGGTGCAACAATGGATTTTCTCCACCAAGCAGGGGAGTCTGAGATTGAGTCAATCTCCGCTGGTTCTCAGCCTCCATCATAATGGCATCCTGCTTGCTTGCAGGAGTTCTCTGAGGTGTTCGCATTGAAGGCATACCCTGCTGGGGTGTCTGTGCATAGTTTGCAAGAAGAGAACGTGTTGCAGCATTCCCTTCTGTTAATTCTTCACTCCCGATAAGATCACTGGCAATCCCCATCTTAGCAATCGCTTCTAGTTCATGGTCTGGGATCTGTGGTGCAGGGAGACTAAGTTTAGATCTTTTTCTTACTGTTTCAGGATCATTGAGCTTGTTGGCTTGTAGTATTGCTGATGGAGTATCCTGTCTCTGAGCAATTTTGTTCCTCGCAATGTCCTGCTTTCTAAGACGTGCTTCCCGGTCAACTCTTCTTTCACCTTCAAGTTCTTCAATGGTGGTTGGGAAGCTGACTAGTTCAGCTGGACGATCTTCATCAGCAACATCATAAAAGCCTGGAGGAGGTTTCTTTTCAAAGGGAATTTCTGCATTGTAGTCAATTCCCCTTCTCTTTCTCTTCCTTTTCCGGATGTCAATTCCAGCAGCTTTTAATTCTCTCCTTTTCTGCAACGAAGCAAGTCGTCGGGCCTCTTCAAGTTGCTTTTCTCTAGCTTTCCTCTTTGCCTTTTTGCCTCTTGTGTTGGCCAAACGAGCTCGTGCTTCAGAAAGCATCTCTTTCTCATCCTCGTCCATATCCACAGGATCAGGACGAGCTGGCTTAGATTCCGGATTTGGGTCAATCTCTCCTGGCCGCAATTTCCTTGGGTCGTCACCAGGTTCATAGTTCTCATCCTTAGCACATGCTGCATCCAAGAGCTTCTCATATCGTTCAAGGCACTGTGCTGGAGTACGACCCACAATCGGGGCAATAGTTCTCCACTGTGTGGGCATGAGCTTAGCCAGATGCAGCAGTTTTTCATCTTCTTCTCTGGTCCACTCAGTCTACATAGCACATACACAGACGCGTGTCATTTATCTAGCACATTAAACATGGATCACATAATCCAAGTTACAATGACTATAACGTTTAAAACCTTCTACAAAACTTCTCTAGTGGAAAATTTGGATTGGATAACCATACACAAGAAAGAATACAGGAAATTAAAGAATACAAGAAATTATAGCAAAAGCAAAAAACAAATCATCACTCTTCCAGGTGCAAAAGCGTTAACAGTCTCTTAAGTTTGCATGCACGTGGATACATACATCAGATAACACATAATCAACCCTTCCCAGAGTTTGCAAGAACAAGGAAAAAGAAAAAGTAATAAAATCATAATGGCTGAAAGAAGAAATGGAAACGTGTAATCAGCTAAAATCAGCAACAGTAGTTCCATCCAAATAATTCAAACCCCCAATTTTCCCCACTTTCTTCTATCACTATTTCACTCTCTCCCCTAATCTGACTTTCCCGCCTTCACTCTGATACATGTTGTTTCCATTCAGTCCAACTACTTTCACAACTAAATTACACAATACTTCCAAAAACACCAAAGTTGTAACATTAATCGAACTCTTACCTTTTTTATTGAGGGGTCCAGCCACTCGTACCAACGCGCCTTGCACTGCTTCGCGGATTTACGAACTAAAAGAGAAGAAATTCGTGCCCACTGATTCTTCCCATACTTCATCACCGCCGCCTTCAATATCTCATCTTCGGTGTTTTTCCAAACACCGCCTTTAATCATGATCCTCATCTTCGCAACGTTTTTCGATTTCCCCTGTCGCCGGATCTAGGGTTTGCTGGCAAATTGCGTGCAAAGTGGAGGTACAGTGGGTGTATGCAGGATAACGATCCTTGTCTAGGGTTTTTATGGGTTCAAAATACAAAATACAAAAAACAAAATTCTTTTTTTAAAAAAAATATAACGACAATTTCCATATAAATCCTCGAACTCATTTCGCATCGCACCTTATATTATCTATACTATTTATATTATTATATTATTAAATATAAGATTTAAAGTGAGTAGAAATATCAAAATATTTAATTTTATAATTATTTTTTTTATTCTATCTCAAAGGTAAAGTATGGTAGAGGGGCATATTCAATCCTTGTTTGTCTATTAGTTGGCAAATTGTGCAAAGGCTTCTAGTTCTGCATTCTATCTCAAAGGTAAAAATTTTTATGAGACGATCTCACGAATCTTATTTTGTGAGACGGATCTCTTATTTTGAGTCATTCATGAAAAAGTATTACTTTTTATGCTAAGAGTATTACTTTTTATTGTGAATATTGGTAGGGTTGACCAGTCTTACAGATAAAGATTCATGAGACCGTCTCACAAAAGACATACTCCCTACTGAAAACCTCCTCGAGTTATTTCATATTTTACATTAAAAAAATCTAAACAAAATTTCTCTTATAAATCGAACAACTCTTTTAAATTGAAAATAATTTCGTGTTAATTATTTATTATTATTTGATCAAATTAAAAATAATAATAACACATGTAACATATATACATCTTTTACCAATTGAAATAATAAAAAAAGAAACGAGAATATTTCTTTCACTTCATTTTGAACAATCACAACGGAGTAAGCGGAAATTCACATGGTCCAAGATCCCGACTCCTTTCAAAATTAAATGAGTGCAAAAAAAAGCATAAAAACATGTTTTAGTTAATTTTTTTATTTACAATTTTCATATTTTAATTAATAAAATATTTCTTATTTTTATCTATAATTTTTAAATGATTAGTAGGTTTCTTATAAGATGAGACATGTCAATTTTGCTTATATTTATAATAATAAGTAATATTTTTTTTCTTGATCTAAATAGGAAACTCGACTCACAAAATTGACTCGTGAGACCGTTTTTTGTTAAATAATTATATCACAATTTTGCATAAAAATATTTCTATTTAATTATCATAATATATAAGTAAATATTATAATTAAAATCGAATTTATGAAAATAACTTTTAATTTCAAATCCTAAAAATGCTTGTGTTTTTATTCACTAATTTTAAATAAATAATTGCACATTTTACCTAAAAAAAATTCAACTAAATTACTTTTTTTAAAATCATTAAAATACATTAGAATCAATTAAGAACGACAAAGTTGACAAGTCTTCGTTGGACGGTTGGAGACGACAACAAAGACCTGGGTAAAACGATTGTGGAAATCCCATCCCTTTTTGCCTTAGATTCGATCGACGGATCTTCCGAAACCTTCTCAAAATCCCATTCGAAGGATTATGGAATCGAATAAGTTAAAACCAGGATTTATTCTTTCGCTGTTATTGATTTTGATGATTGGAGTATGCAGTTGCGATAAAACTTTGGGATCTCAGAATTCGAAAGAAGCTTACGTCACCTTACTCTATGGCGATGAATTCCTACTCGGCGTGCGGGTTTTGGGGAAATCGATTCGCGACACGGGTTCTACCAAGGATATGGTTACTTTGGCTTCGGATGGAGTCTCCAATTATGCTAAAAAGTTGCTTAAGGTTTCTTTTATTTTCTCCCTTATTTCTTTATTTTTGCTTCAAAGATTGATTGTACAGACTGTATGCTATGAATATGCGATGTTTCTTTTTGTTTTTGAGTATTGTAGTGACTGTACCTTGGTTTGAGCTTTTTGTGATTAAGGGCGATGCTGGCTTTATATGTTGTGGAGATTAGGATAATCGGATTTCAAGCTTAAATTTTGCATCTTGGGTAGCTTTTTTTTTTCCTTCGTCAGTATTGGGATATTTTTTTCATTTAAAGTGTATTTTGAATTCAAAGTAATGAGTGAGTTGCTTGCCCTTACTAGACTTCAAGTAGATTCCACAACAGTACTTTCCTATAAAAAGTCTTTAATCTTGAGACATTACCTTACTAACTAAATGATGTTGTGATACAGTCCGGGTAGTTTAGTATCTTTGATGAATTCATGATATGAAGTTATTGCTCCGAAATTGAGTTGCGACGAAATCAGTGTAGAATGTGTTGCTTTTTTAACATGGGCAGACAAGTATTTCAATGGGTCTCAGTCCTGTGCTTTTGAAGCTCTAAATAAATTTTTGTGTGAACCTTACCTTTTTTTACCAAAAGGAAGGGTCTTTGGTAGATTCTTCTATTTCAAGTCTTGGAACCAGGGACATTGGTTCATTGATCCTTATTTTGGATAATGAAGTAAGTGTTGAGATGCTGATGATAAGGATGATAGTGCAGGTGCTCTTTATTTCTTTTAATTATTTCAATTGTTATAATTGGTTTCTATCATGCAGGCAGATGGCTGGATTGTGAAAACAATTAGTTTGTTGGAAAATCCCAATCAAGTACGTCCTTCAAGGTTTTGGGGAGTGTACACAAAGCTTAAGATATTCAATATGACAGACTACAAAAAAGGTGATCACCATTTGTATTAACAACGAGGCAGTAAATCTGTTGTAGGTTAAATTCTTCTATAATTTACGTGTTTTATAAAACTTGCTGGAACTTTTCATTTTTGATGATTGATTGGTGGTCATTTTAAATATTTGGATTTAGATAATTCGATGATTCATTGCCGTTCTTAATGTTATTACTTTGCATTTTGGCAGTGGTGTATCTTGATGCTGATACAATTGTGGTTAAGAGCATTGAAGATCTTTTCAAGTGTCGAAACTTTTGTGCCAACTTAAAGCATTCAGAAAGGCTGAATTCAGGAGTGATGGTGGTTGAACCGTCAGAAGAATTGTTCAATGACATGATGACCAAAGTGACCACCATGTATTCTTACACTGGAGGTATAGCATATTGGTGTTCCTCCATTTCTGTGGTTTTTTTGGTGAATACATGCTGTGTGAATAATACTTTGTAGTTTGATATGACTATTTGTGTCATTAAACTAAGATGGAAATGTCATGTTTACCTTGAATAATTGTTTTAATGCTAAATTGTTCAAATAATTGTTATGAGGACGATGGAGTTTCTTTCTTCTCCTTTTTATTACAAACTTTTCCCCGTACGCTGCAGGTGACCAAGGATTTCTCAACTCATACTACCCCGAATTTGCCAGTGCACGCATTTTTGACCCACATTTATCCCCAGAGGAGTTGAAATCTAGACCCATTCCCAAAATGGAGAGACTTTCTACTTTATACAATGCAGATGTTGGCCTTTACATGCTTGCCAATAAGGTAACATCTCATAGCTCCATAGCTGATTTTGTTTTTGTTTATGGATGTGACTAATTTAGAAGGGAGGAAGTAGACACTGTGAGAAAAAATGTTAAGTAATTGTCAATTGTTGCTCCCGTGTATTACAACACAGTTACTTCAGGCTGGCAAGCTGGCTCAAGGAAGGTGCCTGTTCGGTGCATTTGTGACTCTTTCTATTTTACTTGTCACTTTTGTGTGTTTCCAAACACTCTTCTTCTTATTGGTATATGGGTTGGGTGGTGTAATTATTCCTCATATTTATCTAATATTGACGAAGAAAAGATTTTACATGCGCTTCACCAGAAGTTTAATCTGAAATATGTGCTTTATGAGTTGAGACTTTATATATGTTTTACAGGAGCTGGACTGATAATATTCCATAAGATTTCGATGTCTCTTAAAAATTGGTGGTGGATATTAACATTTGAAGTAGCGGTAGTAGTATGTACATTTGGATTAAGAATGTTAAGGTGCAATAAGAGGCATGTACTAGAGGAAGAGTGGACATTTCAAGCAAAGAAAGCATTCATTCAAAAATGATAGCCGCATTTTGATAGGTATACTGTGTAACAGGATTAGTTCAACTAAATAAAGAAAGCTTTGATTTAGGTACTATTTTTTGGAAATTTTTCAGGGTATTTTCAATGTAGGGAGTTACCGGACTCCCTGAATTTCTTCATCTTCTATCCCATGTCTACCGAAAATCCTCTGATTTTTCTCTTTTTTGTTGGTCCAAACTTGTAGTGGATGGTTGATGAGGAAGAACTCCGTGTTATTCATTATACACTTGGTCCTCTTAAGCCTTGGGATTGGTGGACGTCTTGGCTTGTTAAGCCAGTCGATGTCTGGCAGGTAAATTATTGAAATTTTAAGTCGACGTATTATTGAGATTTGTCTGCTTTTTATTGTTGGATGCAATACTTGTGTATATCCTACATCACCAATTGGTTGACTAGTTTAGTTTTTGTTGATATAACCCAGAATGTTAGGGTAAAGCTTGAAGCAAGTCTTCCAGGAACTGCTGGGGGTCAAAATCCAAAGGATGATGTAGTAGTCAAATTTCTAATTCTGCTTCCATTTGTGTTCCTGGTTTTCTTTTATTATCGCTCCTTTTTACAGGTTCGGAACTATAATCTTCTTTTTCATTAAATGCTTGTAAATGTGCTCTTTACTGTCTATATTTGAAACGGTTGCTCATACACACAGACACGATCATTGTTTGATCACATTAGACACCTCTTCTACAAGTTGAGATCTGGAGGTATTCTTAGTTACTCTACGGTCAGTTCCTCTACCATCAGCTCTAGTCAGCAGGTGTGTTATACTCCCCAGCTTAAGATTATGCTGAAATATTCTTTTTAAGATTATGTGGATGATCCTTAATTCCAATTTTCGTAAAAGGAACTTGCTGCACTAAGATACATTGTCTACTCTCTGCATACTGATATTGCAATCTATTTAGCACTGGTGATACTCTCTGATGTACACATAACAATAAATTGTTGAGCCGTATTCTATACATTCTGATTTTTATTTTCACGTGATGGTGTATTGTAATACAGTTCCCAAATGCTACCTATAATAAGGTGCCTGTTTTTCTTGGTGCGATGTCAGTGGTTATATGCTTCGCTGCTGCAATTTTGTCGCTTGCACTCTCGATGTTGATCGTGCCTCGGCAAATAATGCCATGGACTGGTTTGCTTCTTGTGTATGAATGGACCTTCACAATTTTCTTCATACTGTTTGGAAGTTATCTGCATGTTATCCATCGATGTGGAAAGCATGCGGCCAATCGAGCATCTTCATTTTCATCTAATCCTGCATCATACGATCATGATTCTGGAAAAGGTATTATACATGCAAGGAAATACCTAGTTTAGCATGTTCTTGTATCCATATGACTGGAGTTATAGTGTTTGGTTTGTTTTCAGGTCATCTAAGACAAATGTCGTCTTGTGATGCCTCTGCATGGTATTATGGACTCGGGATGGCATCGCTAGCCTTGGCAGCTCCTCTATTACCATGTCTTTTTGGGATCACTGCTTTATTTTCAAGGTATTTTTGTGTGTTAATGACATTATCTTTCAGCTTTTGTAACTTTAGTTGTATGAAATTCTAAATTTTACACCATTTCAGCTTTTGTTGATGGTGGTGTGAATATTGATTAGATAGAACTAGGCTTTCTAAGATTTTCGTTTTATATGCTCTCTAGTCTCCAGTGATGTGCTGTTTGACCTGCTTTTGAGTTGGATTATTCCTCTAGCATCAATTTACATGTCACTGATGTCAGATATTAAATAATTGCTTAGTTGTTACGTTTTTCATGATGGTGATATTATTTATTTCATATTTTTAGATTTAGTTCTTAATTCTTTTATTTCTAGTAAAATGTTAAAATGTTGTGGAGGCCAAAAAGATAAATCGTGAAGTTGGATTGAATTTTGGCCCTTTAAGCAGTTGAGAACTAACCATAAAGTTCCGTTTAAACATTGACCCCTTCAAGTGGTTGACAAAGGACACGTGAAATTTTGGATAGCTATCACTTGAGACAAATAATGACGGATATGGTGAAGTTAAGGACCCAAGTGAAATATGATGCTCTGTGAAGATTTGTTTAAAATATGAAGCTTATTATTCTCTGATTACTCATCTGTTGAATTGCGGGTTTTCAATCTTAAAATGCCTTTCTAAAACTCAAGTCATTGGTTCCAAGCCTTTTCCTTTGGATTCCTATGACGGCTAAGTGTTGAATTCTGAGTTGTCGAGGACAGGTAAGGAAATGCTTGAGTTTGATTCTTCTATATTTGAAATGCTAATTCCTGTGTTCGTTTAGTCATAATTCTTAATATTTCTGACTTTTAGAACGCCTCAGAATATGGCAGGAAGATTGGATCCAATGAAGTAGTGCCTAACAAATGGTCCTATTGTCTAGACATTTGAAAGTGATGGTACATTGCATCACGAACTCAGATTTCCTTGGGAAGTGCTATAGTGCCTGTATACAACAAGATAATGTGCCCATAAAATTAAACGTAGAGTAGTCGCAAATGTGCTCGAGTTCACATGATTTATCAGCTGCTTGTTTGAACTAGATCTTAGAACTTGTTGCTAACTATGGGTGGGTGCTATTTTCGCTTACTCTCTTTGTTAAAGAGGAAGGACATGATGAACCCTGTTGGCAGCAATCCGTGATGATTTAGATGGTTTATCTCCGACTATTGAGTCTCGATGTTGTTTAAAGAACAATAGTTGTGTCAAAATATTATAGCAGCGATTGGCTAATAGTTGTTGGAGGATCGAACGATTGTCGTTTTATCAAAAACTATAGCAGATATTGTCACTTGGCCAAAAACAAAGCATATAGTAATGGTGCAACTCAAATATTTTAAACTGAACAGCAGTCCAAGGCCACAGTTCGACCGCTCTGTTAGCGGAGACAATTATTGCACCCCAACAGTCTCTCTTTCAACAATTGACTGCTTGCAATTTATGTGAATCGAACACGTGAGCTTGACTCTGATATCAATTATAAGGTTAGGACCGAATATTTGTCGTTTTACCAAAAGTTACAGCTGATAGTAACGATACAACTCAAATATTTTAAATTGTATAACAACCCAAACAATACGGTTCGATCGCTTTCTTAGCAAGAGCAATTATTGCACCCCAAGAGTTGTCATGATACATTTGTTTGAAATTATCAATTGATCATTTGTTTGCAGAGAATGAAATGACATGTGGAAGTGTGTAAAAATTTCCTAAATTTTTAATTCCATGCTTCTGACTTGTAATTTAATTATGGTTAATTAGGTTATTTTTTCCCGAGGAAACCTTTATTGCTGGTCTTATTAACGTTTTCTTTTCACTTCATGTGTTTCTCTCTGAAAGTGCATCAGACAAATGAATCTTGCTCAAATTTGAGATCTTTCAGCATCCTACTGTTGATGTTTATTTGCTGATGCACTATTATTCTAATATTACTTCACTTGGATCTATATAGTTATTGGATTCCTGGCTAACCTATTTGCTAAAAAACAGCAGTAATTATGGAAAATCGTATGAAGATTAGGGAGTGAATAATCTAGCGCATACTGATCAGTATGTGAAATAGAATTTGATCTGCGGAACTGTCCAATGACCAACTTAACTATTAAGTCTTTATGGTGAATGATACATCTGGTTTAACAGGTTAGGCTTAATGGTTGTGGGAGGCCTTGTTTTGGCATCATTTGCAACGTATGCCTCGGAACATCTTTCAATAAGAGCGTTTATCCGCGGTTATGAAGAGAGGGATGCGCAAAGAAACAGGACCTTCTGTTATTTCTGCTAGTTGGATGACTCAGTGTATTAAATTGTTTGACGACGCTTGGCTCGCCTGTATACACGGAGCAAGAGATGAAATACTGCTGGGAACCAGAACCTGACCTGAGATGAAGCGGTTGATCTTGTGTTAAGCTGGTAACGACTAACTGTGTTTATTGGCTCTGTAATTTATTTTTGACAAAGTTTTCCATGTAATTAGTTTTTTTTTTTTAAATGTTCTCCGTTTGTTGGATCACCTGACTTGAATGGCCCTTTTACAAAAATTGGGGATGTAATTTGACATCATATATTCAGTTTATATTCCTCTAATTTTGCATGGGAACCAAATACGTGTTGAAGTCTGTTTTTGCATGGATTCCTTGTGGTCGGTCCATCTTTTGTGCTTCTGTTTGGACCGAATGATTTTATTTTTTTATGCAATGACAATGGGAGATTTATATAAGAGTAGGTCTCTTGTGAGATCGTCTCACGAATCTTTATCTGTGAGACGAGTCAATTTTACCGATATTCACAATAAAATGTAATACTCTTAGAATAAAAAGTAATATTTTTTAATGGATGACTCAAATAAGATATCTGTATCACAAAATACGATCGTGAGACAGTCTCACACAAATTTTTGCCTTAATATGAACATAATCTAACTAACTAAACATATGTGATATGATTTGAACCCAATACCACTCTAATCTTGGGGTTTTACTCGTTTAAGTGAATACATTTCAAATTATTCCACGAAACAAGTATTTCAAATCCGTTGTTATAAATTAAATAAATAACTTTCAAATTAATAGATTTGCAAATGATCTATCTAAACAACTTAGTTCGATGAAGACTTCAAAAAACAAGTCAATAAATATATTACCCATCATTTTCAATATCCATTACGACCATATATAAATAAAAAGAAAAGGCAATTGCATAGATGGATTGTCTAAAAGCTTTCCACTCGATAAGATAATTTTGGTGGAATCATATCCACTAAGCTATCGATTGATTTTCCGACATATGGACCCTTCCATCGTACGAAAAACATAAATATGTACAAATCGAGACATAAAAAATAATAATGCATTGGTGAGTTTAGCTTTGCGAGTGTAGTAAATAAACCCACAAGTGTCTGAAGTCGGTTTGGCTTCTGAACAATAATTGAGTTTCATATTGCCTTATATNCGGAAATAATACTAGTGTAACGACGTATGGTTTACATGTTTGTATTAATTTTTTATAATTAATTTGATTTATATTCAAAAATAAGTAATATCATAATTATAAAACTAATGAAGTGACATACTACACTTTAAAATGATTATATTCAAATAAGAGTTCTATCGTAATTATAAAAATTAATGAGTGAGTTGTATAATAATTTGGAACGATAAATAAAAAAAACAAAAACATTATTTAAATCTCATAATAATAGTAATAAATATTACTTTCAATTTTTTTTTCTTTTTGGATGATGTGAAAATTCGCATCAATTATTTTTCGATGCATAATTTGTAAATCATGTTAATCAAATAAACCACATTGTATATAAGCTTGCGTCATGTATCATTCTTGTGGTCACATTATATATATTGAAAAAGTTGAAAAAATACCAATAGATCGATACATGTATTTATTTATTTTATATATGAAAGTGACAATTTTTTTATTTAGATGACATTTCAACGTCAAACTATTGTCTTATTCTAGATAAAAATAATCAGGTAAAATATACAGTCTTCGATATATATATATATATATATCCCAAATTAATTAAATATATCATATAAAACAATGTTATTATAAAGTGAAAGAATAAACTGTTATGACTAGTAGCGTGGCCACATTTACACCAAATCTTGATTAAATTTTAAATTAATTTGTATAATAATTGTCATTTCATAAAAATAATATTTTTTACAGTGCCACTCCAAACCATGACCTACCAGCACACATAATTACACTAGAAAATAATTTCGCAATCACTCCACAAAGTAGTATTATTATTTCCTAAAACTTTAGTTTGTGCCACTTACATTATCTTTTTTTTTTTTTTTTTAACGTATCTTCACTTTATTCACTCCATTCTTTAAATATTTTCACAATTAAGAAGTAGTCATCCGTTTTGGCATCTAAAAACAAAATTATGACATCCGAATGAAAGTCGACGATCACACTCGACAGTTTTCAAAATAAACGAGAATTTCAATAACATTATGTCATATAAAAAAGGTAAAAATTTGTGTGAGACGGTCTCACATGTCGTATTTTGTGATACATATCTCTTATTTGAGTTATCCATGAAATAGAATTATTTTTTATGCTGAGAGTATTATTTTTTTATTGTGAATATCGGTAGGATTGACCCTCCATATCACAGATAAAGAGTCGTGAGACTGAGACCGTCTCATAAGAGACATACTCATATACAAAATAGACACAATCTTAACAAACCTTACATCATAATCATAACTTCAACAAAACATATTCAAACAAATACATTCTTCAATAATATTTATATCTTTAATATCTCAAATCTGATTTTTTGACAAACTAAATGAGAAAAATTAAGCCCAAAAAAAATCATCTAAAAATTATATCTTGTAATATTTAAATATATGTTAAGGTCGGAATATGTCGTCTCTTTGAATATTTTTCACATAATCCCATTCAACTTATTATATTTTCAAAATGTCAAGAATTAATTATTTAAAATTGACGAGACTACCGATGCGGCATGGGAATCGACCAATGACATCAAGTGTGACTGAGATGTAATTGGAGAGGTTTAAGGTTGATATATTTTTTTAATTAAATATGTTAACCTGCGCACGCCCATATGCGCATGGTAGAAGGTTCCAACGTCCAAATTTGCCTCTCAATTCTTGTCGCACACGACACCGTATAGCCCCCGAAATCCCTTGCATTCGAATATTCCCTTTTCAATTTATTGTCATTTAAATATAAGCCCGACCCGATAACTAACCATCATCATCTCATTTTTCACCTGCCAATCCTCCTATCATGTGCGAAAACCTCAAGAAATATTACCAACTGTGCGAAGAGCTCGGCCGAGGCCGATTCGGCGTCGTTTACCGCTGTTACCCCCACTCTGCCGCCGCTGATTCCGACTCTTTTGCTTGTAAATCGATACACAAGCATTCCCTTTCAGACGACCCAGCTGACCGTCTCTGCCTCGACGTAGAACCAAAAGTCCTCCAACTTCTGTCAGGTTGTCCCAATATTCTCCGCATCCACAGCGTCTACGAGGACGACGATTACCTCCACCTTGTCACCGATCTCTGTGACGGTGGAGATCTGTACGACCGTGTGTCTTCCGGTCACCGTTTTTCCGAGCCTGAAGCAGCTACGATTATCAAACAACTGATCATCGCCGTCGCCTCCTGCCATCGCTTGGGTATAGCTCACAGGGACATCAAACCTGACAATATCTTGTTCGATTCTCGGGGACGGTTGAGATTGGCGGATTTCGGATCCGCGGCGTGGTTCGGAGTTTCCGAGGGAGGGGTAATGAGTGGGGTCGTGGGGACGCCTTATTACGTGGCACCGGAAGTGTTGATGGGGAAGGAATACAACGAGAAAGTCGATGTGTGGAGCTGTGGAGTGATTTTGTACATCATGCTCGCGGGAGTGCCGCCGTTTTACGGCGATGAACCGGCGGAGACTTTCGAGGCGGTTATGCGGGGGAATGTCAGGTTTCCGCCAAAGATTTTCCGATCGGTGTCGGCGGAGGCTAAGGATCTGTTGAGGAAGATGATCTGTAGAGATGTTTTCAGAAGATTCTCCGCTGAACAAGTCTTGAGTAAGTAGTTTGTGCAGTTTAGTCATCTGTTTTGGTTCTTGAATTGTATTTGCTTTCTGATTTTTGCTTCTCTTGGGGTTTTGAGGTTTGTTTTTCTAAAATAATAATAATAATAATAATAAACACTAGTTATTATGCACGCGTACAATCTTATCTTTTTATTATTAGCGATGAATTAAAATGAAATTTGATAAATTATGGAAGGACTAAACTGATATTTGAATTGTTGAAATAAAAATAAACAAAAATAAAAGTTTGTTTTGAAATTAAAACAAAAAGACAAAAAAACAAAAATTTAATATTAATATCATATAAGTGTAAAATTGAAAAAAAATTGGTATATTCTCTAGTTAGTTATTATCATGTCCTCACACTTAATATAATAGTATAGATTATATTTTTCGTGAGATGATTTCGTAGATTTTTATTTGTACAAGACATATGAATTCTGTTCTTATTTATAATAAAAACAAGATTTACAAAGTAAAAAATTACTTTTGGATAATTTTCGAAATTTTAACTTACAGCTATGGTAATTCTTAGTCTGATAAATTATTTTTCTGGGTAAATTTTCAGTGCATCCATGGATCATAAACGGAGGAGAGTCGGTATCAACGGTCGACCTACCCTGAGGCATGTGAAATTACCTTTCCAGGCCTCGAACGTACTCTCTCTTTTTCCTGTGAAAATGTACATAGAGTGAACTCGAGAGTGGCAATTCCGGGTTTTCCCGTAAGACCCAATTACAGCGACGTAGTGTCTGTAATTTGAGACACTAGTAAATTACTTTGTGCCCACTTGTTATTATCACTTGCACAAACCATGCTTTTCTCGTGTTTGTGTACTTTGTTTTGATGTTGTTAAGTGTTTGTACAGTTTGTTCTTCTGAATCGTGAATAAATTATATTGAAAATATATGTGATTATCTTGTATGTATCATTTGCAAAATATTGATTTCTTTAAAGAAAATAATAAAGCAACTATGATAAACATATTTGTTGTGTCGTGTAATTGTTTTTGTTTTTAATTTTGAAAAGAAGCAGATATAATAGTTATGTGTAAATTATAAATCACAAAAATTCTTGTGAGACGGTCTTTCGGATCAATTTTGTGGGTCGACTATCTTATTTATGTCATCTATAAAAAATTATTCATTTTTATGCTAATAGTATTACTTTTTATTATGAATATAGGTATAGTTGACCCGTCACACATATAAAGACTCGTGAGACCGTCTCACGAGAGACCTACTCATTATAAATTTATTATATTTTTTTATTGAATGAAGAATATTAATTTTCCAAGTTGGCATGTTTGTTTGTTTGTTATTTTTTTAAATTTAATTTAATTGATGATAGAAAATCGAATCACTTAATTATATAAGGTAAAGACTAAATATAAAAATTAATCATATGTGGTTTATTGTGTTGATTAATCTTTTTTTTTTTGTTGGATATGACTAGAATATTCTCTGCGGGGCCAAACTGACAACCCACATGTGAATTATCTTGTGGCGAATTACCACGAACATTCATTGTTCCTTTTTTTGAGTAAATTTGGTTTCAGTACTTAGAGAGAGAAAATTTCTTTTAAAATACCAAAAATACCCTCCTTCCTTATTTTCTTTTAATTGATCTTCGCGCTTTCAAAATGGTATCAGGGTCGTAGATTAATTTATTTCAAACACATTATTTATTATTATAAAGAAACATAATGTTTGAGGAGGATAATTTCAAAAATTATGAATCCGAACTTAGGTTCGAGAAAAATAATTTTCTTGTGTATATTCCAAGAACATCTAACCATTGTTAGATATCCAGAGCAGAAAAAGAAGTCTCAGCACCCTCAGAAAATTGCCGATCCAGTTTCGCAGAAAGCGTGGTGATTCAAGACAACTTCTGAACCCAAAAATGAAAGATGCTAGAAGGTTTGGAGAAACAATGCTCCAGTTGAGAGCAGATAAAACGCTCCAACCAGAAGATATGGAATACCTGAAGATAACTCTACATCAGAATGAAGTAGAGTTTGAATCTAAGGTATCCTTAGAAGATGTCACGAAAAGGATCAAATAAAATTACAAAGAAGATCCTTTGGCATGGTGGAACAGAAATCAACTCAAAGCTTGCCTTAAAATTAAAGAATGCAAAGAGTACGAATTTGTCCGTTGCAAACCTATCCCAATGAATATCATAGATCAAAGGGATATGCAGATTATAATCAAGGAACATTCGGACCTTGGTTTAATCAAAGCAGGAATGTCACCATATAGCAGTCTAGGTTTTCTGGTAAGAAATCATGGTGAGATAAAACGAGGAAAACTCAGATTAGTTATTAATTATCAAGAAATTAATAAGATTCTGGAGTTTGATGGGTATTTTATACCTAGTAGAGAACATCTAATAAGTTGCATACGCAACGCCAAGATATTCTCTAAGTTCGACTGTAAGTCTGGATTTTAGCAGATTAGGATGCAAAAAGAAAGCAAGAAATTCACAGCTTTCTCTATACCACAAGGACATTATATTTGGGAGATATTACCAATGGGATTGGCTAATTCTCCTCAGATATTTCAAAGAAAAATGGATAATCTTTTTAAAGATTATTTTAAATTTATGTTTGTTTATATTGACGATGTTTTAATAGCATCTAAAGATATGAAGGAACATGTTAAGCATTTGGAGATTTTCTCCAAAGTTTGTAAAAAAGAATGACTGGTTTTATATGAAAAAAAAGCAGTCATTGCAACAAGAAAGATTGAATTTCTCGGAATTGAAATCGATGAGTCAGGAATTATTCTGCAAGAACACATAGTGGAAAAAATGCAGAATTTTCCAGAAAGTCTCAAAGACAAGAAACAACTTCAAAGTTTTTTAGAAGTTGTTAATTTTGCAGGGATGTTTATTAAAAACCTAGCAAAACACATGAAAGTGTTTAGTCCATTATTGAAGAAAGATGCTAGATTTATATGGACAAACGAACACACAAAGGGATTAGTTCAATTAAAGGATATTTGTAAGAATCTTCCAAAAATAGCTATTCCTCAAGATGAGGATGATTTGGTATTATACACAGATACCAGTGATCATTGGTGGGCAGCAGTTCTTACTAAGCTCACACCAGATGGAGAACAACCATGCAGGTATTGTAGTGGTTTATTCTCATATGCAGAAGCCATCAGATGACATATCAACGAAAAAGAATTTTATGCAGTAAAAAGGGCTTTTGAGAAATGGCCATTATTTTTATTTGCAAAGAAATTCACTTTGAAAGTTGATAACACACAGGTGAAAGCTTTCTTAAGGAATAGAATTGAGTCTAAACATGAGAAGGACAGATTATTAAGATGGCAAGCATTATGTCAAAATTATATTTTTGATATTGTGATTATTAAAACTCATGAGAATATTCTTGCAGATTTTTTAACAAGAGATGGACAACATTGACATTGATGTTATTATCAAGATGCAGAGGCATTTGAGGGAACATCTTGAAATGCTTCAAAACGAGTTTAACAAGTTAGCACTGAACGCAGAAGTTGTGGGAAGGCTTCAACAAGCTGATAAGAGAATTGTCTCTGATCGAATCACAGGATGTGTACATGCATATACTCAGTTATGGTCTGTAATGCAAATGCCTATCCTCCAAGGCATTGAGAAACCATTGGTTTCCCAAATGGAGAGTTTTCGAGTACAGGACTCTATACCTGGAGCAGGGGATTCAACTACCCCTAGCACAAGTGTTATGTCGGGATCATTTCCAGATGAGCCGGCTGAAACAAAAATTAAGACTCCAGATCCTTATCTCGAGTCCTCAAGTCAACCCTTTACCTCGAGGATTGAAGAGGGAGAGATCAACCTTAGGCCTCGTACTGACAAAGGCAAAACTAAGGTTGGTACTAATGAAAATACAATTTCTCCATTTCAGGTTTATCAACAGAATTGGGAGAAATTAAACACAAGAATTGACATCAACCCAGCCATGATTCGAGTTGATGTTGCAGGAAAATATATCAGGGTATGGATGAAACAAAATTCATATCCAAAGGAGGTCAAAGCCTGGTATGAATTTGGGGCTCTTGCCTCAGTTTATACTACTTCGCCCAGCTTCCCGGAGATATCAGCATTACCAAAATGGATACAGGAAGCGGTACATGAAACTTGGACAAACAATAATCATTTGTCCAGAGGAGATATTTTGGAGCTGTATTTTTTTAGTATAGCACCAGAACCAGCAGGGAAAGGCTCACACGAAGCCTTTCATTTCATCAAGCTAATGAGGCCAGACATGAACTCTCAAAAATTTATAAAGGATCCTCCTACAAATGAAACCCCCTTAGTGTCTTCATTCAATGAAGATGACATATCTACCAGGAGAGCATGGGGTATCTGGGTCTGTCTCACGGAGATAGACAAAGTCAAGTTTCCATTTAAGCTTTACCAAAATTATTTAAATGGATCATTCCTGTTAAACACTATGACATGAAAAACTACAAGTTTTGCAGAAGACCTATTCGAAAAGAAAAGAAATCTTCTGTGTAACAGCAAGCTGCTGGCAAGTAAAGAAACTCGCCTAAAATTTTGTAACATGGCACGCATAGGAAGATGATCAGAAAACATTTGCCTTGAATGCCAAAACCAGAAGGAACCTGAATTCGGTAAAGGATTCAAACCGAGATCTGATCGAAAACACTTTACCGACACAAGCACAAGTGGGGATGGACCACATTCACGTTTTCCTCGAGGGCACCGAAAGCCAAAGATTCCTTGACAAAGTTAAAAGGGACATGTGACCAAACCCATTAACAAGGATCAGTACCATGTGAGTGGAATAAAAAAGACCACCAATAATAGGTGGAAAATGACACAAGAACCACTAATAATGAGTGGTAAAAAACAAAAGGACATTGGATACTATATCTTAAAAGAATCCAATGAATAAAAGCAAAACAACTGGTCCCGAAAATTTTATCTATATAAGAGAACAGAATGGAACCAGTAAAACATACAAGGAAGAAACCTAAAGAAAATATATTTTACGCATCTGAAGGTGTTAAAAAGAAAAATCAAGTATGAAAAGAAGGAGCTAAAAGCTCTCAGAGCAATAGCTCTGAATTTCCAAGAAAAAGGAGATGAAATCACAGGTGATCTTGTTTTAACTCATTCTTACTGGCAGTGCGGAGAAATAAGAGAATGGGAAAATTTGATGTCTAGATTAATAACCTAGACATATCATAGGGACCACTAAACCACTATATGGTCCCCCGGCAAGATGTAAAGGCTTATGAAGATTTGAAGTCCTAGTTTCAAGTCCGCAAAGCCTTCTATAAATAAGGTAGGAAGAAGGAAGTGAAGATCATCGAACATTTTCCTCATTTCTTTCAAAACCAATTGTAATATTTTATCTTTCTAGTTCATGTGTTTTCAAGTGCGGCTACTATAAGTAGCTAAACAAGTTTCTCCTCCTCTACAGGAGGTTTCAATGTAATAATAAATGTCTGTGTTTGAATAAAGAGATATTTGTTCTAGCCCCTCTCATGTATTATTTTCAAAATTTTATCTTTTATTGTAAAACAGTTTAAAAACCGTTGTCGTAGCCCAAAAAAAACGCTCATAGACAACTGTTTTTAAAAACCGTTGTCGTAGGAAAAAAAAAAACGCTCATAGACAACGGTTTTTAAAAATCGATGTCGTAGATGTATTAAAGACAACGGTTTTAAAGAAACTGTTGTCTTTGAGCGGATTTTTTTATGCTACGACAACGGTTTTTGTTAAAACCGTTGTTAAAAGTAAAAAGACAACGGTTTTAATAAAAACTATTGTCTTTGATGTGTTGTTGAATCCGATTTTTCTTGTAGGGACAATTTCTATATTAAATTCCGTCATAAATTTGTAATTTAAGAAACCGCCCTAAGTTTGTGACAATTTTAACGACGATTTTTCCAAAAACTCTGCTAGTTGCCTATATACCCACTCTCATAATCTTTTCAGCGATTTTCGGCTTTCTCCTCCATTATGAGCTATTTTTTTCAACTGTTTTGCTAAATTTCATGCATTTTAATTACTCCAACTTGTATTTTTGTCTAATAATACAGATATGATTCTAGGCTTCAACCAATTTTTCTCATATATATTTAGTTTTCAGTTAAAAATTTAACTCACTGATATATATTTTGTATAGAATAATGTGCATATTATATATTTTATAATTATATATTAAATATAAATATGCAATGGAGAACTTTGCTTGTCATATACATAATTTTATTATTAACCAGCAGGTTTTGATATCAAAATTCTATATACTAGATTATTTAATTTATTATAATTATGATTATATGTAAAACTAGAAATCAAAATATAAAAATAGCAACTATATATTGATAAAAAAAATCAGTTGTGATAAAGTTTCCCTTTAGAGTTGATATTTATATCATTCGTATAATCCCTTCTCTTCCAAAATATCATATAACCACCAACAAAATGATAATAATGCATACAGTACTGTCCGGGTCTGGGCTGAACAGACCTATCACAATCTTAATCATGCACTCAAACATATGATAAGTGAAAGATTAAAAATCAATCACTCCTTATCATGCACACCAAACAATGTATTAGAGTTGAGATTGATATTATTTGTATCATATTATTGAACATTAATATTTCAATTTAAATACTATGTTAATTATGAAACAATGAGAGCAGCAACTATAATATACAAAATATTAGCATTAATTTTTTTATTCTTTAAAATACGGGGCTAATACCATCATATATATAACTAAATGTTACCTCCTTCAGAGACCGCATCTCTGTCCATTTTGCAAATATGGAGCATAGTGGCCAGGCCCGTACCTGAATTTCAGGCCTTAGCGATAACAGTTTCTCCTATCCTCATTTTATTGTTGCTTGCAAAGTATTTATCAATATTTACTGCCTAGTTTTAAATCAACGTCTCTTCTCAATGTTTCTTTTTTTGTTTAATGGATGAAAATTAAGCGAAAACGGATAGAAAAATAGAATTAAAAACATTGAATGAAGAGAAAACCGACGCTCCTAAATAACAGGAGAGACGTGCCCAAAGGGCTGTTTGGATTTTCCAAGCAATAAGCGCTGCGTTGGGGCCCTACCTTTGGGCGTCCTGGCTTTTGCCTAGAAAATCTTAGCAGAACTGGGGTGCCAAGAAAGTGATGCGACAACTTCTGTTTCAAGAAAGGATGAGTGGCTTTTCGAGTTTTTTTTTGGATATCCTTACATCTTAATGGTGTCGATTGATGGTTTTCATCATTTATTTAGACCAAAAAACACTTATATGATTGAATAAACATGTCTCTTCAGATTAATAACATTAGATCTCGTTTGTCTTACTGTTTATTTATGTATATTTGGTTCTCGCGAGTTAAACGTCACTGCAAACAAATAAAACACGAGTGCTATAAAAACGTGTTACTACCCGCTCAAAGATTCGAAAAAATCGATGACAACATTGTTCAAGCCCATCCCTGTCAGTGGGCCGAACTTCAATTTATAGACGTAACCATTAGTACGCAAAAAAAAAAAAGAGAAAAAAAAAAAAAGCACACGTGACGCTCACGTGACGAAGGCTACGAGTTTTGGGTTTTCATTTCTTCTGCTCTCGTGGTTTCATTTTCAGGTGTCATACATCAATCACAACCCTACCGATTTCTAACACGAAAACACTCGCTTCACTCTTCCGAAGGGTTTGGAATTCTTCCCTGCATAATTTCCGTTCTTCGATCTCACTTTTAATCGGTTTTTAGGTTTTCTTTTACGCATTTACGTGGTTGCTATACATCTGGAATTTTTCGCGCTCCTCCGATTTTGAATCTGCCAAGATCACAGAGGTTGTACTGAAGAAATTTGACATTTTATGTAATTTTTGGCGGTTCGAGGTTTTATTTAATGGTCAAAGAAGCATCTGTAGATCTGAGGATTTGAGAGAGTCATGGATGTGTGTTTCAATGGCGATACCGCCAGTCTCGACCCTGAACTCTTGCAGATTCCCGAGGTGTCTCCCTCGGCCGTTAAAGCTAATCCCCGCGTTGCCGAGGAGCTGTTTGATCAGTGGCTTTCGCTCCCTGAAACCAACTCCTTGGTAGTTATTTTTCTGTCCGCCTTTTCACTTTATGTTAGATGTTATTTTTCAGTTTCTTGGGTAGATTAGGTTTGTTTACATCGAGTAAGGAGCGTTGAAAGTCAATGACGTTGTTTAATGGACGACATCGATTGGCATCAATTATTAAGATTGCAAAAGAGTTGCGGGTTATCTGATTTGGTAGTGGTCTGGAACCGCGTATAGAGAATTCCAGTGATATATCTATTATTAAGTATATGTTTCGTAAAGCTGATCAACATGGATTTCCAGAAAGAGCACACTTGTTGAAATGTCTATCCCAGTCTCATTTCTTGAATTTTCTCAGTTCTTTGAAACATTTAACGAAATGCAGTAGCTTATTAGCTTGGAGAACTCGTGTGCTATATGATTTACGGCATTTAATTTTAATTTCATATACTTTTGTGATGGTAGAAGATTCTTGGTGTATGGTTAGTGTTACCACTTGTCTAAAGAAGATTACATTCAAGAAGTTAGTTAGAATGATTACTGTACTTCGGTTATTAATCTGGACAGAATTGGTATAAATATAAATGAATTCAGGGCTGTCAACTGAGAGCCATAAACCTGTGAAATCTGACCCAATAATATTATACGCTCTGCTATTTTCTTTATCCGGGTAATGGTCAGGCCAGGTCATTCGATAGTAAGTTGGGAAAATAAATTGTTATTATTATTTTAATAGTTTCTGTTTTTATTTTATTTTATTAATTTGTATACCTGAAAAATGAAGTAACTAATTTAGTTATTTATTCATAAAATTTCTTGATTTTATCATATTTTCTGTCAGTTTTTTTATTAAAAAGTAATGAAGATAAATAAAAGAAATAAATTGGGCTAGAACAAACCCGACTTAATGTAGACCAAATTTTAGTGGGGTGGGTTATTTGTTATGCCAATTAAGTTGATAGTAGTTGGGCGTGCTAAATTAGCTTGCCCATATCTTTATACTAAAGTAGTGGGGTGGGTTATTTTTTTTACGTCAATTGATTCGATAGGTTACCCATATCTTTATTACTGAAAATCTGGAGGGGGTATCATTTTCTGTCCTTTAGCATTTTAAGTTTGTAAAAAAAATAGTTGATTGTTCAGTGCAGCACCTTCAGAATTTTCGTTTCAGCCGCTTTATTACTGAAACAGAACTATAGATATTCACAATGATCCCACGATGAATTACAGGTGAAATCTTTGCTAAATAGTGCCAAAGCAGGTGGTCCTTTGAATGTATCTGGAACATCATTTAGCGGGAATGCTTCAGCAACCAGCTCATTGCCCTCAATGTTTCCTGCTGGTAGTGCACCGCCGCTTTCGCCAAGAAGTTCATCAGGTTCCCCTAGAATCATGAAACACAAGTCAGGCCCATCTGCATTGGGCTCTCCCCTGAAATTAGTTCATGAACCTGTAAAGGAGCTTATACCTCAGGTTGCATTAGTAATGTTGAAATTAATGCTGCCGCTTTTTTCTATGTCCCTGATGATGGATATTGATTACTTGATTTTTGCAACATGTTTAGTTCTATTTTCAAAATGGCCGTCCACCACCAAATGAATTAAAAGAGCGATGCTTATTTAGAGTCAATCAGTTTTTCTATGGTCACATGAATGGACTCCAAATCAATGGTTAGTCATTAATGATATAACAATTTTCAGTTTTATTTGTTGCTATTTCGTGTACCAATGCATTTGGAACTTATGATAGCATCCATATGGAATGAAATCGTGAACATACATTTAACAGCCTCGGTATGTTTCTATGCTTATATTTTCATTTGTTTTCAGAATTTAAATTGGTAACGAAGGAAATATGCAAGCTCCCCTCGTTCTTCTCCGCTGCTCTTTTTAGAAAGATTGATGTTGATTGTACTGGAATAGTGACCAGGTAATTGAGTTGTTACTATCGTTGGCGTTGCCCGTACTTCATGCAAACTAGTATAATTAGACAGACGCACTGTGTGTGACATGGTGGATATAATATAAATTTATATATTTTAATTCATATTTTTATTTTTTACAATCTAAGTTAAATTGAAAAAAATATTACTAAAAGACACATATATTTGAAAGAAATAATATAAATTATAAATTATGGATTTTTTTAAATGATTTTAAAACTATTTATTAATTTTTACTTCTTTAAAATAGGAGAGTAAGTTTAAAAATAATGGGGGGTATTTTAGGTAAACCAAAAAGTGTTTCACCATCCACATCAAAATTAGTTAATCTAAGGGTCTCTCCCTTAACAATTGTAATACATATTTAATGTTATTGTTACTATCTTTACATGTAAGCGTATAAAAAGATAAAACAATCAACTTAAACAAGAAGGAACTCTATACCAAGTGTTTGACAAATCATACACACCTCTTGTCTAAGTTTCAACGGTGTATTTGAATTGGATGTGAATGTGATCAGTATATGTACAAGTGTGGTCGCCAGTATGGAAGTGAACTCCAGCAATATAATGAATCAGTTAGGGACTTAGTTCTGATCAGCACGTATATATTTCCTCGGTTCGTGTATTTGGCCAGTCTTGTTTTTATACGTCATAACACTCTTACTCCATTCAATGATTTGTTAACAGGGATGCATTTGTTGATTTTTGGATCAATGGAAACATTCTGACAAAAGATACAGGAACACAAATATACACAGTATTGAAGCAGCCAAATCTCAAATATTTGGTGCAGGTAACACGGCAACCATCCATTACCTTTTAATAAATTATGGAAGTTGAGTTTAAGGATTGTCACAATCATCTCTCCTTGTACTGGCGATATTTTATTGTAGGATGATTTCAAACCTGTGCTTCAAGAACTTCTGGCAACTCACCCAGGGCTGGAGTTCTTGCAGAGTACACCTGAATTTCAAGAAAGATATGGTATGTCCGAATCGGTTTTTCCTTGCAAACTCCCATGGTGTACTCTAATTTAATTTGATTAATGATATGTATGTTTGCTGCTTAAATATGCTGTTACCACTGCCACATGGAGCACTACATCTCACAATGTATATGAATCTATGTGTCAATTTTTGCTGTTGAATAAAGAAACACAGAACAGTTATGGATATGATTGTTTTTTATAGCCATAAAAGGCCATGTCAATATTGATTCTGTGTGATCTGCTGGTTGCTGTTGGAGTTCTTTTACTTGTTTGCCTGTTGAGGAATCAGCTTTCAGTGTTTGAGTTAACAGTTCAATTCATTGCCGTGTCCAGCTGAAACTGTAATATACAGAATATTTTTCTACGTGAATAGATCGGGTAATGGGAATCTTACCTTGAGGGAGCTGAAACTATCAAACTTAATTGCTACTATGCAGTATGCCGATGAAGAAGAGGATATCAACAAAGTCTTATGGTAAACTCAAGGTTTTTTATTCATTTTACTTGGAATAGATTTTCTATGATTCATACAGTAAATGTAATCATGTTTTTGTGTTTCTGGTTGTTCATGAGATGCCTTGCGTGATGAGATTCTTAAAACAATGAACATTCTCACATGATCATGTCCTCGCTCGGATACTCTTTTTTATTGGTTGTTGACAAATAATGTTTTTTCCCTTGATATCCAAATGTCTTTTATTTACTTAACAAGTAATAATGTGACTTCCACCAAATATTATCCAAAGCATATACCTTTTAAATATACATTTATACTGTTCAATTTAACATGGCAGTTCCTTAACTCGAAAGAGATTGAGTGGTCAATAATTTATATTAAAGAGGCCAATTTCAATCCACATTTTTGTTCATATTCTAATCCCCATTCTTTGCCATTTTCCCATTTGCTGCAGGTATTTCTCGTACGAGCATTTTTATGTTATATACTGCAAGTTTTGGGAGCTGGACACGGACCATGATTTTCTGATTGACAAAGAGAACCTCATTAGATATGGTAACCATGCACTTACCTACAGGATTGTTGATAGAGTATTTTCTCAGGTTTGATTTCTCTATTTGTTATTTTCTTGTCAAACCATAGTGTTTGGTTACTTAATTGATGAAAGTCGTATATTATTATTTGAGATTTTTCCTTATACCAAGTAATTTATGTTTGAATTTTTTTCTAAAGATTCCCAGAAAGTTCACAAGTAAGGTTGAAGGAAAGATGGGATATGAAGATTTTGTCTACTTCATACTATCGGAGGAGGATAAATCATCTGAGCCTAGCATTGAATTTTGGTAAATGTGATTTTATTCATCAACAAGTAGACACTTTTGAGCTTGACTTAGGTTGAGTTTTTCCCTTTATAGTGTTTTGTGAAATTTCCGGTGGAGAAAAAAAATTTCATCGCTCTTTGAAATGCATGGAGCGGAAAATAAAGCGTAGATGAATTTGGGATCATTGTTCTTTTCTTACTCTGGTCTCGGCTGTGGTTCTTGAAATCTAGTTTTCATTTTCTCCCAAATGCTGAATATTTGCCAGTTTACCAAGCCAAGAGAATTAGCTTGTGCTGCTTTAGCATGCTATTCATTGCATCTGTTTCTTTTCACCATTATTTTGGTCAGTAATATCCCACCATATTCTGAATTGAAATCTCAAGAAGATAGATGAGTCATCTGTTGAATCTATTTGGTTTTCATTTGAAATACTATTTTTTTTTATCAGGTTCAAGTGCATAGATATAGATGGAAATGGAGTTATTACGAGGAATGAAATGCAATTCTTTTATGAAGAGCAGTTGCACAGAATGGAGTGCATGGCCCAAGAACCTGTACTTTTTGAGGATATCTTATGCCAGATAGTTGACATGATCCATCCAGAGGTGAATCTGCTTAAGTGATAAATTCACACTCTACTTTCTTTTCCGTGCATGTGCTTTTAATGATCAAGAGAGTAGTAGAAAGCAAAATGGCTTTCATTTATCTTCCCTTGCGTAATTTTTTTACTTCAGGTCTTGTGTTGTTTTGTCATCGAAGACCATAGAATCATTGTGCTTATCGTGATTTCTTATATGATTTTGTTGTCTCCCTCTGCTATGACCTGCTGCTTTAAGGACGTCATTTTGCAAGGTGGAATCTTAACCGATTTAATAAAAAAATATTAACTAGTTGTTTCCTTCCCAAAAGATGTCTAAAAAGAAAGCTGCACTTGGATTAGACTGCAATAGGATATTATCTGCTTGACGCTCTCATTAATGTGGAAATTCATGAGATTGTTCTGAGAACTGATCCTTGCATTATCTGTTGAATTATTATATTTGAACAAAACTTTGTTGGGTCACTTTTATTTAAAAGTCTGCATAGATGGTGTGAGTTAAAGCATCCTTCTGTTATGCTTAATCAAATTATCACATCGTTGCATGACGTATAAATTATTTCATTGCAGGATGAGAGATGTCTTACGCTACACAATTTAAAAGGAAACAAACTCTCAGCGAGTGTTTTTAATATTCTTTTTAACCTAAATAAGTTCATGGCTTTTGAGACCCGTGATCCTTTTCTCATTCGCCAGGTAAATCAATGCAAATTTGTTCTTTAGAGTGTTCTACGACTTTGGATATGCTTATTGGAGTTGCTTGGCCTACTCTGTTTTGAGCAATTTCAGTTATATGAACAGGAGCGTGAAAATCCAAATTTGACTGAGTGGGATCGCTTTGCGCATAGAGAATATATTAGGCTTTCAATGGAGGAAGATGCAGAAGATGCTTCTAATGGAAGTGCGGATGTTTGGGATGAATCACTTGAAGCTCCTTTTTAATTTGTGAGGTTAGATCCCAACTGGGGTTGAGATGTATATACATTTCAACAAGACAACCAGTTATCGTGCTGCGCACTTTTAATTGTCATTTAATGTAGGTACATGAAAAGATAGCCTGAGTCACAGTTTGGTGGATGAGCAATTACACGAGACTGAATTGAATGTGAAATGTGAACAATAGATATAGTCTCGGGAGACAATGAGTCGACATGAGATTACTGATAGATGTGTATGGTTAAGGTGCAGATAACATCAGTTATTTGCATTTTGGAGGAAATGGGGTGAAATATAGATTGATGACTCAAAATATGAGATAACTCCTTTAAATCAACTTGGCCCATAATGATTTTGGAGATAATTTAGATTTTCATTTGAGACAGAAAGCTGTATGAAGATCTACGTAGCCAACCCCAAGAGTTGTAAGGTGATGGATGATAACTATGCTTATTCTGTTTACCCTCGAAAAGAATGCTGTACCAGCTGATTAACCCTTCCATTCTCAGCCATCGAAACATGAAAATTGAATAAAAAAATGACTCATGTAGGATGCTTGATGTACATGACTACAAGTCTAGCACCTTGAAGTGCCTCTTCCCCTCAGCCTCATTCTCAGATGATAGCTCGTTTACTTACCTGCTAGCTTGTCTCCGGCAAAATGAAAAATGGGGTACAGTACGAAGCTCGACTTTAACAAAAGCCCAATACTGAGATTATTTTACGGTGGGAGTGTTGTTTTGGTTGGGAAATATTTAATATTTTGGCAAGAAGTTTTAAAAAGGCAAATGTTACTAGAAAGGAGTAGAATTGGTGATGGGGAAAACTGATCTCATTGTTTCACTTCTCAATCCCATTGATGATGTGTTGGGTTGAATTTTCACATTGGATAAACTTTGCCGATTGGTCCAGTTATGGATGGCAATCCAATTGTTGAATCAATTGGGACCTGTAATAATTAAAAAGAGAAGTATTTTTGAAAATGTTTCGTTCGTTCATGTATTCGATTTCACCAAAGGAAAAAAATGATACAAGTAAAGATTTGAATCATGCTCGTGAGTATATTTTGACTCTAGAGACTCTAGCTTTCGCTGCCTGTCTTGCATTTTTATTGATGTCTGGTTTTAATATCAAATGAAACTTGTTTTCACCTTTTTGCCTTGATAAGATGACACCTACATATTTCTATTGTTATTTTTGACTTCACATCGTTTTTGTGCAGATGTTTATAGCGAATTCCTTGTATCACTCCAGATGGCTGTGTAGAAATATTTTGTGGGACTCGTCCAAACGGGATACAGTCCTTTCAGTCTCACTGATAATATGTTGGAAGATTGTTTGGAAAATTTTGGGCAAGCTATAACGTTCTTAATTCTATTCCATGATCATTTGAGAAGGCTTGATGAGAGAGCACACCATTTACTGACTTGCAAGTAATCGGCCAAAGATAAAAATGTTAGCTTTTCGTTCTCTCCTTCTCCCTAGATATAGGAAAATGATACTGTTATTTATTTCTGTGAAGCCAATGCTTAGTTCTTTTCTAGTGCTTCTGAAAAGCGCTCTGTATTTGTTGCTTGTTGCCTTTTTCGAGTTACCTGAATGCTAACCTGTAGTGTAGTAGTCATGAAATTTAATTGGTTTCTTGGTCCAGTAACCGGCAGATAAGTAGTTTGACCTTCATATAAACAGTAGTTTGGATGTAAATATGTTTTGAAGAGCGGTTTTCTTTCGTTGGATTTAGATTTTAGGCTCGAGTCTCATTAGTTGTATTTTGTGAAGCGAAAGGCAGGTTTCTTTCGAGCGTTGAATCGACGTGTTGCTGAGTAAAGCTGGGTTGAAGGAACATGGTTTTAGCCGAAGGCATGTACATTGATTTTACTTGTATTTGTGCGAAAACGGTTGTATACTCTTGTTCTCAATTTCTCTGTATAAAGTTTTTTGAACGTGCGTTGGCATTGCTGGCGATTGCTTCTACTTTTAACTCAGTTCAACCTACAAGGAGAAAAATCACGACAATAATTTTCGAAATGTTAGGGTGATATACATTTTCGCTGAAGGTTAAGCTCAATTCGAATCAGTATCTTGAAGGGCCAAAATTTATATGACACGTATTTGAATAATTTTGCGTAATGATAGATGTTTTTTTTAGGGGGAAAAAAGGTGTGATCGTTTGATAATCAGAACTTTAAATCTTAAATAAATAGACAAATAGAATTTGTCGAATATATGTAAGATATCGACTTATTGAATTTGACTTGGGTGGAGTCGAGTCCGGATGCTCGATGTGCTCCCAACTCTTATTTGAGTCATTCATAAAAAAGTATTACTTGTTATGCTAAGAATATTATTTTTTATTATGAATATCTGTAGAGTTGATCCGTATAAAGATTCTTGAGATCGTCTCATAAGAGACCTACTCTTATTTATATTATATTATTAAGTGTGAGATTTTTAGAATAATTATCTTAAAGGAAATCAAAATATTTAATTTTATAATTACCTTTCTTACTTTACTAAAAATATCATCAAATCACTTCATATTTATAAAAAAAAATCTAAACAATTTTTTTTTAAATCAAACAACTCCTCTAAAATAAAAATAATTTCGTATTGATTTTTTTAGTATTATTTAATTAAATTAAAAATAATAATAACACATACGACGTGTTTCGTATGTACATATTTTATTAGTAGTATATTATTCTTCTTCTGAAAATAAAACTGGAAAAAAAAGTTCAAATAATGCTATAGATTAATTAATTAATAAATATTACTTCAAAAATAATAATAATAAAATATTATTTTCCTCCGTATGGCTCTACTTTCAACAGATCCGAGTTTGCCAACAGATAAACGCTTTTTTACGGTGCTCTCAAGGGTTTGCGATCAATCTACGTGCTCCCCGATCTGAGTCTCAATCGAATTCTAGGGTTTGTGCGCAGATTCGTAGGTATTGCACATTTGGGACCCGTGACCCGTCACCGACTCAAAATCTACGGGGATTCGAGAGTTGTTTAACTCGGAGAAACGAAAAACGGAATCCGTCATTTTTATTTATTGAGGTTATTTTTGATGTTTCAAAGCGCTTTCGTAGATTTTAGGATTTGTAAGTTGAGGTTCTGATAAAGATATGGATGCTGTCAATGCCGATATTGCGAGCCTCGATGCTGAACTCCTGCAGCTTCCCGAGGTGTCTTCTTTGGCTATAAAAGCTAACAATTACGTCGTTGAGAATCTGTTTGATCAGTGGCTGTCCCTTCCTGAAACCAATTCTTTGGTATTGTTCTCTTGAGCTTCTTGGACATTTCGTTTTTTTGGTGATAATTCATGATCGGCGTTCAATAATTTGTGCTGTACTGGAAATTTCTTTTCTTTTTTGTTTTATGCAACTCATTTTTGTTATTTGGTAGGTTAAGTTTGGGTAATATACTTTCACCTGTGTGCACGAAAATGTTGTCGTTACGGTTTCATTGAGATGATTGTCATTTGTTCTTAAACGAGGAAATATAAGGAAAAGCATGAGAAAAGTGTTCTTTTCTGAACTTTGTGCTTCATCTTTGAATTTTTTAAATCAGGAGCAAGATTTGCTGCTTGTGTGAGTTCTGGTTCCACTAGAACCAATATAAAACACTGATATTGATGACCACACAATTTTGTGTAATTTGAGTTCAAGTCAAGACTGAGCCCTCTTGAACCCGATGTAGTTTTCAAATTTTGGCATGGGTTGGCCAGTTTTTACCCATATTTGGGAAAAAATGGGGCCTTAGCTGAAAAGAATAGGATTAAAGTTTCCAGCATTCAAATCCTTTCTTTGGAATCAGTGTTTCTTTGTGCTCTCTTGCAGTCTGTATAAGTTTTTGTAGTCCTAGGCAAAAGGCAGGGATGTAAAAGTCCTATCCAAGTGAAGCTAGATCCAGATTGTCCCATGCTCTTTAGTTTTAATCACAAAGAACTTAAGAGCTCAAACTCTTTGGTCGAGTTTATTGTTGTACCTTTTTATTTGTTAGATTTGATTAGATATGGAGCTATTGACATTTGGCGTAAGATGTTGCTTAAATATCCAACCGGGGTTTTTACATATCTACATATATATTGCAATTTCTATATTTATCGTAATATAAGTTTATTCACCTTATTTTTCAAAATGAAGTTTCTAGTTATTTGCAAAAATTAATTACTAGCGACCTAATATTCGGATCATGATTCAATACACCACTGGATCATGATACTGAACGAACAGCCGATTGCCCGTTGCAATGCCTTTTTGATTATTTTTTTGGGTCTCTTTGTAGCAGAAATAGAAATCTTTATTATTCTCAAAGATCCAACTATGAATTGCAGGTAAAGTCTTTGCTGAATAACGCCAAGGGAGGTGGTTCATTTAATGTATCTGGTACGTCATCTACCACAAATGTTGGAGCAAATAATGCATTGCCTTCTATGTTTCCTGGTGGGAGTACACCTCCACTTTCACCTAGAAGCTCATCGGGTTCACCTCGAATCATGAAACATAGGCCAGGGCCATCTGCATTTGGCTCTCCCCTGAAATTAGTGAATGAGCCTGTAAAAGAGCTTATACCTCAGGTGAAATTGTTTGAGCTTGAAATGTTCGTGGAAAGTGTTGAAATTTTATTTACCTCACTGCGTTTGTTGACAAGTTCCCATTTGTATTGTACAAAATTTGCAGTTTTACTTTCTAAATGGCCGCCCACCGCCAAATGAGTTGAAAGAGCGATGCTTGTTTAGAGTGAATCAGTTTTTCTATGGTCACATGGATGGACTCCAAATGAATGGTATGCTTCATGAAATATATGCATTTTATGTTCTTAAAAATTCAAGTTTTAGTTGTGATTATGATTATTAATAACAATTTGGAATTTTTGATATGACCATGATGAATGCAAACATGTCATCTATTAGCCCCTGATATGTTTCTGTACTTATAATGTTACGTATTTTCAGATTTTAAACTGGTGACAAAGGAGATTTGCAAGCTCCCATCATTCTTCTCTACTGTTCTCTTCAGAAAGATAGATAATGATCGCACTGGAATCGTGACCAGGTAATTTGGTGTTGCTATGGTTGTGATTGCGTTTTTCTATTGATCTTTCCTTTTTTTTGACATTTCCTAATGCTTTCCATTCATGTGTGAATAGATGAAAACCAATTGACTTAACCTTATTAATGTAATTCACCAATTGTTATATGATGTTATGGTGTCCAGTATTCCAACATTGATCTCAGTGTTATCACTTGGATGGGCTTACTGAGCGTTCGTCAATATGTATTATCGTTTTATTCTATAGTGATCATATGAAGTATCATGAAGGCTTTGATGTTTCATCCTTTTGGCTCTCCTTGTGTGCATCCAGTGAAAGATTCATCATGTGAAGTTTAATATGCAGTTTACTGATGCTAGGTGCCACAATAATCTGCCTGCCTTGGGGAAATCTTGCTTCCCCATGTTATTCAATCGGATCCTTTAATTTAAGTTATGCAAAAAATCTCTACTCGAGCTCTTGTTTTAGCTGTTTCTGGAGTGACTACTTTTATTTAATTGCATTTTTCAACACGTTAGTGAACCAAAGTAACTCAAGTGCAAATGGATAGCTTGGTAATAATTATACAGACCTAGATTAATCCCGACGGTCAATTTCTAATTCGACTGACCTTGTTATTTTTAGGGTAGCACCCTCATTTTTTTTCATAAGTTACTGTTAGCAAGCGGCTGGTGTTTACACCTTGACTCATGTACTTGACCAATCTTGTTGCGTTGATATACATGCTTACTCCATCTAACTTGCGAGCAGGGACGCCTTTGTTGATTATTGGATCAATGGAAACATGTTGACAAATGAAACTGCAACACAAATATTCACGATTTTGAAGCAGCCTGATCTGAAATATTTAACTCAGGTTATGCCATGTCTGATAGTGATTTTCTCTTAACATAACTTCGCAAGATGAGCGTTGAGATTGTTACTTAATTTCGTGCATTGCATTGTCTGGGAATATCATTATCTGACTGTAGGATGATTTCAAACCTTTGCTTCGCGAACTTTTGGCAACTCATCCGGGGTTGGAGTTCTTGCAGAGTACCCCTGAATTTCAGGAAAGATATGGTATGTTCTCAATGACGTATCCCAAACTCTTATTTGTTTGATTTATTTTGACTTATGTTGGATCTGAATATGGTTTATTTTGATTGTCTTTTTATGCTATTTTTTTGCTGCTTCAGTGTTAGTCATACCGTATCTAATTGCTACTACCATTTTCACCGCCATGCTTTTACAGGTGCTTGTAAAATGTCTTTCAGATTATTGCCTACCTGGATATGGTTTTACTAATTAATAGATGGTTTCCTTGCAACATGTTTGAGATTTGTTGAAACGCTGGTTCATCTATGTTTCTTGTTCAGTTAGTGTCCAGACTGATGTATTCACACTTCATGTAATCGATCCAGACTGATGTTCATGTTCATAAAGCTCTATTTCTTGCGCCTGAGCTTAATATTGTGTTTTCCTGTTTGTAAATTTGAATTTCAGGAATGCACAGGAGTGGAAATATTACTAAAAAATTAGCTTAGATTCTAAAACTAGTATAATAAGAATAGCCACACGTTAATTTGTGTTCTTATCTTCTTACATTAACTTGTTCTATATCTTGCAAAGGGCTAAAAGTGATGTGTTGTGAATTTACTTTTACCAGTTGAACCGTAGATTATCTCACTAGTGAAACCAGCTTGAAAAATATTAATATATTTCCATGGACATCATTACTATAATAAAAAATTGGAATGCAAGAGGATTTATCATGGAATTTTAATGAAGGTGGTTGTAGATGCTTTATTTGTTAGTATGTAACGAAATGTACAGTACTACCATAGCATGATTTTCTTCAGTGCCCCTTTACCCTTTCTGGCACAATTTTCACTTATATCACTCCTTCTATGTCGAAATTATATTCTTCTCATCATGTATCAATACATGTTTTGAAAGAGTTACAGAATACGGTTTTCAGCTGGTAGCTATTGACAGAAATATTATCTTGAAAGAAGTAACACTAGAACTGAAAACTTAAACAGATAGTATGTGTTGAGTTTGGAAAATTGGAGTGTCCTACATATGTGTGGCTGACATTCCATGTATAGTGTCATTTCGTTTATTTTTCCATCCCATTCTTCATAACATATAACATTGAGAAACCCACTCTGTATTCACAGTTTCATTGCCGTATCATCTATGAATATGCCTTGAGTTTTCCAGATTGTCCTACATAAATGTGGGGCCGACATTCCATGTAGAGGTAATTGCGTTTTGTTTTTGTCCCACTCTTTACAACATATAAGATAAGATAAGAATGATAAACCCACTTAGTATTCACAATTTTCATTGCAGTATCATGATTTACTTGAAGGCTTGAACCGTGACCATGGAGTAACTTAATCCCAAATGATTAACTAACTAGCTGATGATAGGTTTGAAGTGTTATGTCTTAATGTGCCTAAAATAAATTATTTTACACTTTTTCTGTTTTTTTGCCTAAGAGATTTGGTGAATAGATGTTTGATGGTAGCGATATGCTGTTGATTTTCTTTAGTCTTCGGGTTCTGTTTTATGAATTTGTCAGAGCACCACCTCTGTATCTAAGGGTATATGTATAATTTTTTGATTGATCTTTAGACAGTCGATGATATTGTTTCCTGATTCTGACTCCCTTGACTTACTGATTTCCAGTTGAACTCTTTTACGCAATTACTTGTTAAAGATATCACATTCTGTGGTTGAATTGACAGTTCATTTCATTGCTATGTCCAGCCGAAACAGTGATATACAGAATATTTTACTACGTGAATAGATCGGGTAATGGCCATCTTACCCTCAGGGAGCTTAGGCGTTCAAACTTAGTTGCTGCAATGCAACATGCTGATGAGGAAGAGGATATCAACAAAGTCTTGCGGTAAGCAAAGTAGCTGCTTATTGTAAAATTTATTTACTTTTTATTTCATGTTTCTTGTTCTGCATGATAGTCAGATGTACATTATTGGACTAGGGAAACCATAGAACTAATCCATATCTTGTAGGTTTCCCACCTGCTGTTGTTTCATTTCTTGCTGTAATCGAGTTGCCAAAAAATGATTCTGGGAAATATTACTCCCTCTTTCTCCATTGAGTGCTATCATTTTCTTTTTGAAAATGTCCATACATTATCCGATATGAGGGCAGGAGCGAGGGAATGGGGAGCTGATAATTCGAACAGAGGGAATGGAGTGAGGCTTTACTTATCTATATGTGAGGAGCTCTGAGTTAAATTTCCAAAAGTATTCTTACTTAGCAGCTGTATATGGCTTACTAACTCACATTTTACATTAAATATAATCTAAAATATTATTTTCTCTAACTTTATCATGTCAATTTAAATGTCACATTCTCAAATTGGGATATAGGAAGTACTACATATTATTAATTTAAGAGTATGCATATCACTAGCAATGTTGTAAATGGTGGCGGGGCGGGGAACTCCTACCGCCTCAGCTGGGCAGTGCCTAGGCGGCTGAATTTTTTAAGTATTTTTTTTTACAGATAATCATATACAATCATGCAATATAATCACAAATAGTCATCATTTTTTTTTATGTAAGATGTGTAATTAAATAATGTTTAAACATAAAGAAGTTTCATACAATATAATACCATCTAGATAATGTGCAAATAAATACATAAACTCTCATCGGATGCTTTAGGACATGCTTCAACTTGTTCTACGAGACCTGCAATATGATGTTTCATCTTATAAACTCCTCTTTTGATAAGCCTCTTACACAACTTGTATGTGATCAAATCCCTTTTCTCTTTATTTTACAGCACCTCATATTCCCAAACAATATCATTAGACTTTGGCTTAAATTCCAACTCCGGTTGTTTATCTTTTTCCGCCATTAATCTTCAACAATAAATTAATAATAATAGGAAAAAACAAATTGGATTTTTGAAATCACAAAATCTGAAATATTTTAAAAAAATATTTTAAATAATGAATATACAATGCCTAACCTAAAGCTTCTTGCTACTGACGGCAGATAGTTTATGTGGTGGGCTTAGTGGTTGACAGTGAGAAGGAGTAAGAATCAAAAGTTAAAAAAAAGAAAGTGGAGTGTGATATAAATAACTAGGATTTTAAGTTTTAAAATTACTTGATTTTGACTATGTTTTTAAAATTTATGTTGACCACAACTTAAAAGTGTTGACTGCCTCACTTGGTCAGTCTACTCGCCGCCTACACCGCCCTTGACCGTCTGCCTACCGCCGTATAGCTTGGACCACCTAAAACAGCCACCTAATGCTTGGACCGGGCCGCCGACAGTCATTTAGAACACTGATCACTAGAGGCTTTATTTTGCATATTTCTTGTATTTATCCTCTGCCAAATTCAGGTACCTGCTTTTTCCCCGTGATTTGTCGTTTCCCTTCCTCATTTCCTATTTTGCTTCAGGTACTTCTCCTATGAGCATTTTTATGTTATATATTGCAAGTTCTGGGAGCTGGACACGGACCATGATTTCCTGATTGACAAGGAGAACCTCATCAGATATGGTAACCATGCACTTACCTACAGGATTGTTGATAGAATATTTTCTCAGGTTTGTGTTCTTTGAGTGTCTTATTCTGTACCAGCCACACTGTCTGATTAATTGAATGAAAAATTTCTTGTACCAGGACACTTCTCTAATCTTTCTAAATATTATACATTTGGAATTTTTCTTAGGTACCCAGAAAGTTCACGAGTAAGGTTGAAGGAAAGATGGGATATGAAGATTTTGTTTACTTCATATTGTCAGAGGAGGATAAATCATCTGAGCCTAGTCTCGAGTATTGGTATGTGCGGTTTAAGTGTTTAACTAATCAACTGAAACCAGGGGTAGACTTTGGTATCTGATCCTTATAGCCTTATAGGTTGAGTTTATTCCTTCTGTAGTTTGACAGAATTTCTATGTTGTAGAAAGCAATGAAGTTTTCAATTTGATACTTGGAGTGCATGGTGTGGGACCTAAATTTTTACCCGAGCTTTATGCTTATTATTCTTTTTTGCTTTCCCATCCCTAAGTGGAGGAAAAGGGTGGGTAACCAGGAAATTGTGAGGCTGATTTTTTCCTGAACCTTACATGGGTTGAGAAGCACCGACTTCCATAAGTTTACCTTTGTGATAGATCACCTAACGGGAGAATATAGCTTTCACGGAGAAAGCATTTGAGTATTGGTCCTATTGAGTATCTTATAATCTTTTATAGGAGCTGAAAGTATGTGAACGACTCTATTTATTTAATGCTGGACTTAGGTATCTGACATTATTTTATTTTTCTAAAATGTAATTGCTTATGTTTAACGTAGCCAAGAGAGTTATATTATGCTCCTTTGCCACACATTTCCTTACATTTATCTCTTTTCATAATTATTTTGGTTGATATTGCACCCTAGCTCTGAAAGAAATCTTCTAAAGATTGATTGTTTCTGTTAAACCCATACCTGCCAGCATTTTAACAAATCCTTTATCAGGTTCAAGTGCATAGATTTAGATGGAAATGGAGCTATCACAAGAAATGAAATGCAATTTTTTTACGAAGAACAGCTTCACAGAATGGAATGCATGGCCCAAGAGCCTGTGCTATTTGAGGATATTTTATGTCAGATAGTTGACATGATTAATCCAGAGGTGAATTTTCCTTGGAATTCCTTTTTTTTATTTTTTTTTATACATTTCTTTTGCATGTACTTCATGTTTATAAAAACAGTTTTGAGCACTAGGACCCCCTTTTCCCTTTTTCTGAATGACATTTTTTCTGTTATGCACCGGTGCAACGTGCTCCTACCTAGGGATGGCAATGGGTCGGGCGCACTAGGACCAGGACCCGAGCTGCTAAAATTTTTATGATATTGGGCTGTTGATTTCTACCCATTATGACATTTTCATGATATTAAATTACTTCCATGCAGGATGAGGGCTATTTTACTTTAAATGACTTAAAAGGAGCCAAACTCTCAGGCAGTGTTTTTAATATCCTTTTTAACCTCAATAAGTTCATGGCGTTTGAGACTCGAGATCCTTTTCTAATACGGCAGGTAAAATTAAGGCAAATTTTTTTCTTAGTTGATGTTTAGTAAAAGGCAAATTTGGATATGCTTAGTAGGATTGCTCCCTTAAGTCTTTTTTTTCTCCTTCATTCTATGAACAGGAGCGTGAGAATCCAAATTTGACTGAGTGGGACCGCTTTGCACACAGAGAATATATTAGGCTCTCGATGGAGGAAGATGCAGAAGATGCCTCGAACGGAAGTGCAGACATTTGGGACGATTCACTTGAGGCTCCATTTTGAGTCTGTTTGGTGAGATCCCCACCGGTGTTAGATATATTTTTCCGTTTCAGAAGTTATCAACTGATCAATTATTTATGCTTTATACCATATTGCCCCCACCCTAGCAATTTCTGATTGCAAAATCAGAATTGGGAATCAAGATGTGACTCATATAGGATATATACTACTACTAGATTATTTATGCACCACCAAGAATGGCATCTTCATGCCCCTTTACTCTGATATCCTAATTCCTATTTTCACATTTGGCCTGTCTCTGACTCTAATGGCATTATGATCCGTTGCAATGCTTAATTTGAGACAATTTGATGTTATGTTGCGACTCTTTTGACCAGTAGAATTGGGAAGTGAAATTTCTTGGGAAATAGCAGAGTTGATAAATGGGGCTGAAGGATTTTGCTCTGTTTTTCTTCTTATCAAAGCATGTCTGATGTTTGGGTCAAATCTTATTTTCCTTGACATGTGACATAACTTTGGAGAAGGATTTAACCATGGCTACATGCAACATTTTGACCATTAGAGATTGTATATCTGGCTCGCCTGTCGTCTTTAATTCATTGATGAGCTGTTGGATGTATGTGGCTTCAAATTTAGTTTGTGATGCTAAATAAAAAATTTATCTTTCACCCTGCTGATAAATTTCTCCATTGATGTGATCAGGGGTCTCTTGAATTTTATATATGTGAGACAATCCATCAAACAGCTATCTGCTTTCCGCTTAGTCATACCAATGGTACGTTTGAAGACTGTCTGGGAAAATTTGAGCTTGGCCTGCTCATCAAGCTAAGATATGATATCTCCATGCTTGGACGTCTTCGAAAGGCTCGGTGGGATCTCTTTAATTGTTGATTGGCAACTAACAGTCAACGGATTCTTGAATCACAGATTTGTCCATTTTCCTTTACGTAGAGGTAGGATTATATGACTTAAATTATTTCTTTAGAGCCAATTCTTAGCTCTTTTCCTATTACGTTTCTTCATGGTGGTATGCTTTATTTTTCGTTGTGGATTTTCTCGGTTGTGGTCTTCTTTTAAATATTTGAATTATTCGAGTTGTAGCATTTGTTAATGGTACTGGGTTCTTGATTTTATGTTCAAAGTCAGATGTAAAGATGTATTAAATAGAACCAGTTTCTTGATAGTTTGGGGGTACTGACATTTATATTACATTTGTATTTCATTCCATAACCCTGATTTGATTTTATTTACCACTTTTTTTAATCGAAACTTTTTGTTAAGAGTTAGAGGCAAATGTGTGACTCGATAATTAGGCACCGAATTGTTTAGTAGTTTATTTTGATTTGAGTTGTAAAGGATGTGGTATGTGATCAAGGGGTTTACAATGGATATGATGTTGATTAAATTGAATAGAATCAATTGATAATTTTTCTTAAAAATCAAATCAAGTTTATGCAAAAACAAGCTGAGATTTATTTTTCATATCTTTATATTTGATTTGCTGGTTTTTGGGGGAAAAAATTTGGTTGATTAAGAGAGAATATTTGAAAAAATGACATACTATGTAATTAAATAATGAAAACGAATGGTGATTTGAATTGCCTCAGTAATTTATTATGGTTGCAGATATTAGAATTATGCTTATATCAACATGAGTTTTTTCCTTTATGTGGTAATTTGTTTTTCNTAAAAAAATAATTCAAACTGAATGAAAAATATAGTGTTAATATTATTGAAAATGATTAATATGTAATATGTGAATCAAGAGAGTTTGTTTGCTTGGGTGATGATGATCTAGAGAACTAAGATAAAAGACAATAAAAATATTAATGACTTATAAACCGAAATTGATATAATAAATATCATGTTGATATGTTTTAACAATTTTTATTAATGAAAAATGATGGTCTATTTTTTTTTAAGAAAACGACGGTCTATTAGTCGAGAGGTTCAATTTTTCAAGTTTAACTCAGACTCCCAAAATCTCAAATACGACGACGTAGATGACAAAGTTAAATGATATTTTTTTCAAAATAAGAGAAATTTGTCATAATTAGATTGTGTGAGCGGATTGATATTTTAATATAAACTATAAATATCATTAAACTGTAAATATTTCCGTACAATGCAGAATGATATTAATCTAGCTGTGCTCGAAAAATGGGGTGGCATAAAATAAATATTAGAATATAATGATAAAAAAAAATGTCACGCGTGGTGCAAATTCGTAATATAACCGAAATCGGATGGCAAAACCGCGAACATACTCAACAGAAACAGCGACCAATACAGATCGATATATATGTATGTGTGTGTGTATATACAATTCTCTATCTATGCATACATATAACTCTGCAATTTCCGACGCACGTCACTAGAGAGAGAAAGCGAGGGGTGTAGAGATCTGAAGCTCTACTGATTCCATTCCATCTTTCGAAAATCAGCTCAGTTTTCCACACGTTAAGGCCTTCGCTCCGCTTCGCTGGTAATTCTTTAACCTATTCATTTTTTTGTATATTTATGCTAAAATTTGGCCCAAGTACAGCTTGGAGCTGGAATTTGAACAATAGCTCTGCGTGCGGTGCCAATTCTGTGCACTTTTATTGCTTTGAATTTTGTCAGAATTTCCTGAGAAGTAGTGAAATGATTGTCAAGATTTGCTGGGGTTTTTGTATGACGTTGAATTGGATTTGAAAGTTTGATATGCTAGAGTACCTGCGATAATCTTGCGAGGTTTAAATATGTTATTGGTTTTCTAATTTATAGGCTCTTTAAATCATGGGTGATGGATATTGTTTATGCACAATGAGGTAGAGATTTGGTTTCTATCTGTAGTTCGGAAGAATAGGAGAAGCAATTGCAGCTTATTAGAACTGATAATAGGCAAGGGGGTGGAGTTAGTCGAAGAAACTACAATGGAGGATTTGTCAAAATACACACATAGTCCCGTCCATTTGTTTGTGCTGCGGCGTGATTATGTAGCATTGAGAAGGATTGTGGCAGTACTCCCTCGGTTAGCGAAGGCAGGAGAGGTTAACACGGAGGCAGAGTCTTTGGCTGCTGAACAAGATGCGGATGCTGTGTCCGTGGTGATTGACCGGCGGGATGTTCCTGCAAGGGAAACCCCATTGCACCTCGCAGTTCGTTTGCGAGATGCGATTTCAGCTGAAATTTTAATGGCAGCGGGTGCTGATTGGAGTCTTCAGAACGAAAATGGATGGAGTGCACTCCAAGAGGCAGTTTGTACTCGGGAGGAGAATATTGCCATGATCATTGCCAGACATTACCAGCCTCTTGCCTGGGCAAAATGGTGCCGTAGACTTCCTAGGGTTGTGGCTTCAGCAGCCCGAATACGTGACTTCTATATGGAGATAAGCTTCCATTTTGAGAGCTCAGTGATACCATTCATCAGTAGAATTGCCCCATCAGACACTTATCGAATATGGAAACGTGGTTCTAATCTACGGGCAGATATGACTCTTGCTGGGTTTGATGGGTTTCGTATTCAACGCTCTGATCAAACAATTCTCTTTCTTGGAGAAGGGCATTCATCAGAAGATGGCAATGTCTCTTTGCCTCCTGGCTCTTTGATTGTGCTTGCCCACAAGGAGAAAGAGATCACAAACGCTTTTGAAGGAGCTGGTGTGCAACCATCAGAAGCTGAAGTTGCTCATGAAGTGACTTTGATGTCTCAAACTAACATGTACAGGCCTGGAATTGACGTCACTCAGGCGGAGCTTGTTTCCCATTTAAATTGGAGAAGACAGGAAAGGACTGAGATGGTTGGAACTTGGAAAGCCAAGGTTTATGATATGCTTCATGTGATGATTAGTGTGAAGTCGAGGAGGGTTCCAGGCGCTATGACGGATGAGGAACTATTTTCAGTTAATGACGATGACAGAATGGCTAGTGCAAGTGAGCATGACGATTATGATGATGTATTGACAGCTGACGAAAGAATGCAGTTAGATTCCGCACTTTGCACGGGAGCTGGTTTTGGGGAGGATGAAGACACTGAAGTGCAGGACTGCCATGAAAATTTAAATGGTGGTTCTTTTGAAAGTTGTGAATCTAATGGTGTTACCAAAGAGAAGAAAAGTTGGTTTGGTTGGAATAAGAAAGGTGCAAAGACACCAGGAGATGAGCCCGAGGATTCAAAGAGTCTTAAATTCTCAAAATTGGCATCTGATGATAGCAAGCATAAGTCCAATGACAGTCAGAGATCTTCGTCTGAGTTTCTTAGGGAAGACAATGGGAACCTTAAAAAGTCAAAAGATAAAAGTGGCAAGAAGAAAAAGAAGAAAGGAACCTCTGGTGAACCGAAAAATGAAAGCGAGTATAAGAAAGGTTTGAGACCTGTTTTATGGTTGACACCTGATTTCCCTTTGCAAACAGAAGAGCTGTTGCCCTTGCTTGACATTCTGGCAAACAAGGTAAAAGCTGTTAGAAGATTGCGGGAGCTGCTGACTACCAAACTTCCTCCTGGCACTTTTCCTGTGAAGGTATTTACTGCTTATCTCCTCTCATGCACTTTGTTATGATATATTTAGTTTTGCAAATGTTGGTCATGCACGCATTTGCAGAGCTTTTTACTACCTCATGGGTGTAGTAAGTTGGATAATGGTCCATTATTTTTTACCTTTCGAGAAAAACTGTAATAGTTCATTTAGTCATACACGTTTCTTGTGAAGTGGATGACACCAATGGATGGTAAAATTGAAGATGATACAGAGCTGATATATTGACATCTATGCAGAAACATCTATGCCCAATTTCTATCTGGAAACACTGAAAACACCAAAATTATAGTCCTGTCTCAAGTTGAATTTTATTTCAACACAAATATTTAGTTTTGTTTGATCTTTGAGTTACTTTAGAAAAAGGGAAAAATAATCTCCTTTCCTGTTGGCATGATTGCTCCGTCTCCAATATTACGAGTACATGGTGATCTTGTAGAACCATCTATGCCAATTTATATCTGGAAACAACCAAAATTATAGCCTTGTCTCACTCTGAATTTTATTTCAATACAAGTATTTAGTTTTGTTTAATCTTTGAGTTGCTATAGAAATGGGGAAAAATTATATCCTTTCCTGTTTGCATGTTGTTCCGTCTCCAATTTTACGAGTGAATAGTGATATTGTAGCATGCAAAAATTTGAGTGGGTTGGTGTCTTAGCTATGACATATCTTAGCCGTGTCCAAGACGTATCCGAATGGTAAAACCTACAAAAAGTCAATCACACGGATTTTGCCATATCCAACACGCATATCAGAGTGTATGTATCCGTGTTTGATACTTTTGAAATTTTTTTTATGAGCATCCGTGAGCATCCGTGCTACATAGAATGGTGCATTAATCACAAATATGTTTTGCTAGTAATTCCTTATTGTTTTTCAATCTAAATATCTATTAGTCTGGAATTGTCGAGCCTTTTGTAACAAATATGATCACCTTTTCTCAAAATTTAAGCAAATACCGCTCTATAATGAAGTTAATTTCTAATTATATAACGTTTTGAAGTTAACCCTCATGTGTTTTGCAATGAAGCAAAAGATGCTTGTATAACGCAAATAAGATACAATTAAAGTTTCGATGTTTGAGGCTTAATTGTCGAGGACTGCTTGTACGAGTTAATACCGCACGCTTTGAAAGATAGTTGTGCCTGTTGCAAAAAAAAAAAGATTTTTTCCTCGGCTTATTTTCTTTCTTGGAGTTCGCCCGTATGTGCTGGATGTTTTTGTGCCATGTTTGACTGACGAATGTGTCATTGTACAGATTGCCATCCCAATCGTCCCAACAATACGGGTGCTGGTAACATTTACAAAATTTGATGAGCATCAACCAACGGAGGAGTTCTCGACCCCTCTTTCAAGCCCTGCACATTTTCAGGATGGCAAGTCAAAGGAGTCAGAAAGCTCAACATCATGGATTTCATGGATGAGGGGTAGCCGCGGAGGCCAATCAAGTGATAGCGAAGGCCGCGGCTTTCGTGATGAAGTCGACCCTTTCCACATACCATCTGATTACTTATGGGTTGATGCCAACGAGAAAAAGCGTCGCATGAAGGCCAAAAAAGCAAAGAGCAAGAAACACGAAAGACACGGGAAAACTAGAAATCCAGATGGGACAAATCGATCGTGCGAGGATATTGGTTAGCTGGAAAAGGCTGGATACATGCCAGCTCTCCTGCTGTTGGAACTCGAGATTTCAACATCATCCAAAGATTAGAGGTATAAGTCTGTATCAAATCTTCTTCATGACATAAAATGGCTTCTTGAGAGAGAGGAGTATAACATAAAACTTGTGTCAAACATCTCATTAGTATAATAAAATTGTAGGCTACATGTTGCGAAATATTTGAAAAAACATCCTAAACTTGCATTTAAGGTCCGATCAGTGTTCTTCATGGAGTTGTAATACGCCAAGGTCGGTACCATTGCCATCACCTACCTCGTTGTATTAGGAAATCTCTCGAGATGTATTGATATTTTGATTTGTAAATTGTGTCCCGTCCCGTTTCGTTTTTCTTCAGATTGATTCAAAAATGTATTCTATGTCCAAGTTTGGTTTCTTTCTTTTGAAATTCTTTTGGCCCAGGTAATTGTTGGTAAATCCAGCCCCAACTTGATAAACCCTTTTTGCTGATAATTTAATTTATATGTGACTATATTTTTTTTTACTAGATCTTGTGTAGTGCTTCATTTTCTACAATCTACTCCAATTTATATAATATAATCTGATGAAATGAATGTGAATTGTACGAGAAAATAAATATGTGGTAATAACACCGAAAATGATTAAAAACTAGAAAGGATGTCATCTAATTTCATTTTTAAAAATTATACGCCCCATGCCTCGTCTATTCCATCAAAACTCCACTTGTCCAAACTACTAGAATTTTCTTAAATACAACATTTCATAAAATTTTGTGAGGTATTATTATTCAACTTATTATTGTGTCTGATGGACAATCTAATTCCTTTTAATTACGAATATCTTTCTACTTAGATGTAGTTAGATGAAGTCATACACTAACATCTGTACGGTACCATGCATCCTCCTTTTTCATGAAACACATCTATCATCGTCTGTTCTATCGTCGTATGTTTGACTTCGCCGACTAGAAGTCATCTTAATATATCAGTCTTCTCGAACAAAGAGGGTGATATTGTTTCTTCATAGATGAGAAAGTGTCTCTGAACTCCAATGGATTTTGATTTCTCTACCAAAATGTATCCTTGTTAACACTCAAATAACCATACATGACTTTTCCTCCTGTATTCCTCATACCATCAATGAGAAAACACCATGTCGAGCCTAACGTTCCTACGGAAAAATCAGCCTCGGTGGCCATCCGAAAGTTAGCATGTGGATCGTTCGTGCTCGTTTCCCTCCCTAGACAGACTCGCCTCATATGTTGCCATCAAAATGTTGCCAGTTTGTCGTGTCACGTTTGTGTAGTAAAACTTCCAATGCTGGTAGGATTTCGACATCCTATTGGAAAGTAATGAGCATTTACTACTGTCGGCTGACTTTCTCAACATGCTACCAAATTTCTACAAGAAAACTACATGTGAAAACTAGTGCCAGAGTCTGGAAGATTTTATTTGCCTTGAGAGGATGAAACTAAAATTCAAAAAATTTACGAAGGGCAAAATATAATATTATTATATGTACTTTTTCATAAAAATATATAAAAAAATGGACTTACAGTCCCCCTGGTTCCACCACCGGTATGAGAAATCAATACATTGTTCATATTACACGAACCTGCATTTCAGTAGATAGCCAGATGTTGTTGAGATGTTGGAAACGTTTTCGGACTCGTGGGGCGAGGTGCATGTATTCTTCAAGTCCAACCACTTTCATTTCACATGCCTCATCTCCCATTCTAACATGCATGCTTTACAGTGGACGAGGAATCCATGATTCATGATTCGACCATACGTATTATCTCTGTCAAAAGAGTTCTTATCTTCTGTATCCTGCAGAGTGTTTAGAGACACGAATGTTTCTGGATGTTTGAGAATATCCTTTTTAACCTCAATAAGTTCACGGCGTTTGGGACTCGAGATCCTTTTCTAATACGGCAGGTAAAATTTATGCAAATTTTTTTCTTAGGTGAAGTTAATAAAAGGCAAAGTTGGATGTGCTTGGTAGGATTGCTCCCCTCAGTCTTTTTCTTTTCTCCTTCATTCGATGAACAGGAGGGTGAGAATCCAAATTTGACCGAATGGGACCGCTTTGCACACAGAGAATATATAAGGCTCTCGATGGAGGAAGATGCAGAAGATGCCTCGGACAGAAGTGCAGACATTTGGGACGATTCGATTGAGGCTCCATTTTGAGTCTGTTTGGTGAGATCTCCACTGGTGTTAGATATAAATTTTCTTTTCAGAAGTTATCAACTGATCAATTATTTATGCTTTATACCATATTCCCCCCACTCTAGTAATCTCTGCTTGCAAAATCAGAATTGGGAATCAAGATTTGACTCATATAGGATATATATTACTACTAGATTATATATGCACCACCAAGAATGGCATCTTCAAGCCCCTTTACTCTGATATCCTAATTCCTATTTTCACATTTGGCCTGTCTCTGACTCTAATGGCAGTATGATCCTTTGCAATGCTCAATTTGAGACAATTTGATGTTATGTTGCGAGTCTTTTGACCAGTAGAATTGAGAAGTGAAATTTCTTGGGAAATAGCAGAGTTGATAAATGGGGCCGAAGGATTTTGCTCTGTTTTCCTTCTTATCAAAGCATGTCTGATGTTTGGGTCAAATATATTTATTTTAATTCGGAATGACTTAATTTATTTATGGTCGATAATGATAATAAAAAAAATTATTCGAGCTTTAATTGTGAACAAATTGAATGAAAAATAATATTATTGAAGATGATTAATATGTAACTTTTGAATCAAAAGAGTTTGTTTGCTGGAATGCTGATGATCCAGGAAATTAAAATAAAGAGTAGGTCTTTTGCGAGACGGTCTCACAGATCTTTATCTGTGAGACGGGTTAACCCTACTGATATTCACAATAAAAAGTAATACTCTTAGCATTAAAAGTAATACTTTTTCATGGATGACCCAAATAAGAGATCTGTCTTACAAAATACGACCCGTGAGACTGTCACACACAAGTTTTTACCTAAAATAAAATACGATAATAATAGTACTAATTTATTAGCTGAAAATTATAAAATAGATATTATGTTTGATATGTTTTAAAAAAATATTGTTAATGGAAAATGATGGTGTATATATTTTTTTTTAAAGAAAACGGTGGTCTATTAGTCGAAGAGCTTAATTTTTCAAGTTCGATTCAGACTATCAAATTCTCAAGTACGATGCTATTTTTTAAAAGATGAGAGAAATTTGTTATAATTAGATTGAACTTGGTGCGGGTTGAACGAGCCTATCACAATCTTAATCATATACACTGATACTCACGGGAAATTTCGGGTCCGATTCCAACGAGCGTCACTAGTTCAGACGTGGGCTTTAAGATCACCCTAAGCCTGAAATCAAGAATAAGACCGTTAGAAGGGGGCCAGGAGGGTGTCCTGGCGTAGCCCCTCCGACGCTCAAGTCAGAGACTGAGGATATATGAGGGGAGCAGCTAAGGGTGCTGCTGAAAACAATATAGTGAATAATTCAACTGGACGCTCAAACCTGGTATTTATAGGAGAATACATAGGCTGCTCATGGGCCCTTCATCTGTGGGCTCTATAGATGGGCCGGGAGTCTGGGCCTGATCTTGATGGGTTCATCCCTGGGGCATCACCAGTCTCCTCCTCCCGAGGCGAACTGAATCGTAGGTTCAAAGTTCGATTAATTGTGCTGTTCTCGGGTTACCGGGTGCAAGTTGTGCATTTTCTTCCCGCCATCTGTCAGTCTCCAAAAATTTGGAAACAAATCAAGTTGCGATTCTGCAGCTCTCTCCCGCCCTTGCTCAACGCACTTGCTTCATCACCCTGCCCACGCATCGCCCGAGCGTGCACCTCCCTTGCTCGGCCGCCCGTGCGTCCTACGCCCTCGCCTGCCACCCGAAAGTATCGAAGCCTCGCCCTCGCCCCCACCCGGCAGCCCTCGCGGCCCTCCACAAAGCCTCGCCACAAGCCCACGCCGAGCCCTCGTCGCGCGCGCTTGCTCGCCCAGCCGAGCACACACTCGAGACCTCGCCTGCACGCCCACGCCGAGCCCTCGCCGTGCGCGTCTGCTCGCCCAGCCGAGCACTCGACCAGCCGCGCGCACACGCCGCCCACCGCACGCTAGCCCTTTCACGCACGTCTGCTCGCCCAGCCGAGCACTCGCCGTGCAGTCCTGCCTAGCGCGCCTACTCACCCTAGCCGAGCGTCACGCTCGCCCTCGCCATCTCCCAACTCGCCTCACGCCGCCTCTCCTCGCCAAAGCGAGTGCCACGCTCGCCTCGTCCCGGCCGAGCCCACCACCTCGCCAAGTGCTCGCCCGGCGCGCCCTCGCCCCGCACGAGCGCGCCTCGCCCTCGCCCAGCGCCTCCAGCTCGCCCAGCTCCCCCAGCTCGCCCAGTCCCGTGCTCGCCCGGCACAGCGCCTCGCACTCTCCCTTCGCCCGCACCCCTTGGTTCCTGAAGAGCTTTTGGGGGCGTTGCCCGTAATTTTCGCAGCGGCAAACATCATTCGTTATCGACAAACGAAATAAATTTTTCTAACACGGTATGCTCTCGTCGCCCCCATCTTCAAGGTCCTCTACTAAGCTTTTGAAGGAAAATAATTTACACTTCCCCGCGCCCTTGACTCTTTTGCCAAAATAGTCCTTAGCAAGAAAAATAAAACTTCAACCTCCTCACCCTCTAACTCCAATGCTAGGCGATGCCTTAGCAGGAAAATAAAACTCTCACCTCATCATCTCATAACTCCTCTGCTAAGCCGGACCTTAGCAGGAAAGTAAAAATTCTTCTCCGCCCGAACTCTCTAACTCATCTGCTAGGCAACGCCTTAGCAGGAAAATTAAAATTCTCCACTTTCACCCTCTAACACCTCTGCTAGGCGACGCCTTAGCAGGAAAATCAACTTTCACCTCCTCACCCTCTAACTCCTCTGCTAGGTGATACCTTAGCAGGAAAGCAAAAATTCACCACCTCCACCTTCTAACTCCTCTGCTAGGTGATACCTTAGCAAGAAAATAAAATTTCAACACCTCCACCCTCTACTCCTCTACTAGGCAATGCCTTAGTAGGAAAATTCAATTTTACTCCTCCCCAACTCTGCTTCTCTGCTAGGCGATACCTTAGCAGAAAAATAAAAATTCACCACCTCCACCCTCGAACCCCTCTGCTAGGTGATACCTTAGCAGGAATATAAAAATTCAACACCTCCACCCTCTAACTCCTCTACTAGGCGATGCCTTAGTAGAAAAATTTAACTTTTCTCCTGCCCCATCTCTGCTCCTCTGAGTGCATGCGAAACATAGTAAACCGGCTGTTGAAGGGATCCATCTAGCTTGACAAGGACCGAACTCACAGCTCCTTGAGTGGCAGATAAATATACCCACAAAGGCTCACTAGATGCCGGCTTGGCTAGGACAGGAAGCTCGGCAAGATATTCCTTCAATTCTGTGAAAGACTTCTCGCAATCCGGACCCCTTTCAAATTTTTTCGCCTTCCGCAAAGTCCAGAAGAACGGTAAGCTTCTGTGAGCAGACCTCGAGATAAACCTCGCCAACGCTGCGATCCTCCCCTTCAACTTCTGCACATCATTCGGTCCTCGGGGAGAAACCATGTCTTGGATAGCTCGAACCTTCTCGGGGTTAGCCTCAATCCCTCTCGCTGTCACCATATAACCCAAAAACTTTCCACTCCTCACCCCGAAGATACACTTTTGAGGATTCAGCTTCAGCCCGTAGGATCTGAGGGTGGCAAAGGTTTCCACCAAATCCGGTATGACCTGGGCTGAGTCTTTTGATTTTACCATGATGTCGTCCACATACACTTCGACATTCCTTCCCACCTGCTCAGAAAAGACTCTATCCATCAATCGCTGATACGTGGCTCCGGCATTTTTGAGTCCGAAGGGCATGACCACGTAACAAAAAGTTCCTTCAGAGGTGATGAAACTCACTCTATCTTGATCCTCCACAGCCAAGGGAATCTGATGGTACCCTTAATAAGCGTCCAACATGCACAAATACTGATGTCCAGCTGTGGAGTCCACCAACTGATCTATCCGAGGCAAAGGATAACAATCTTTCGGACATGCCTTGTTGAGATCTCTGAAGTCCACACACATCCTCCACTTCCCTAAACTCTTCAGAACAAGAACGACATTCGAGAACCAAGTAGGAAACTGTACCTCTCGAATGTGCCCAGCATTGAGCAACTCTCCCACCTCCTTTTTTATAACTATATCTTTCTCGGGCCCGAAGTGTCTTTTCTTCTGCTTCACGGGACGAGAATTTGGTAAAATGTTTAATCGGTGTTCTGCTACATCTGGGCTCGTCCCTGTGAGCTCTTGGGCTAACCAAGCGAGCCCGCTGAGATGAGCACGTAAACAAGTAATGAGTTCATCCCTGATCTCTGGGTCAAGGTCAGGGGCTATCCTTAGCGTCTTCTTATCGGGCCCTAATGCCACAATCTCCGGCTTCTCATCCATCACTTCATGAACCTCCCTCACTACTACGGGCAACCCGCTTCGCCCCCTTCTGATCATATTGACCTCCACACGCGCCCTCTTCCCCTCTTCTTTCACTATCCCCTCATAACACCGACGCGCGACCCTCTGGTCCCCGCATAAGACTCCAACCTCCTTCCCTACAGGAAACTTCAACTTCTGATAATACGTGGACTCTACAGCTCTGAAATCTTTTAGGGCTGGTCGCCCCAGAATTCCATTATAAGCGGATGGGGTGTCCACCACAGTAAATGTTGTCATCTTCGTTACCCGCCGAGGCTCATGTCCCAAAGATAGAGGAAGGACAATCTGACCCCACGGCGGGATGACATGTCCTGCAAACCCATATAGAGGAGTGGAGATCGGCTCGAACTCAAATCCCTCCACCTTCATCTGATCCAGAGTGCTCTTGAACAAGATATTCACTGAGCTTCCATTATCAATAAAGATTCGTGCCACATCGTAATTGGCAACGGTTGCTGTCACCACCAAGGCATCGTTATGTGGAGCCACAACGCCTCGGAGGTCTTCCGGCCCAAAACTGATGACCGGATCCTGGGGTAAGTCTGCACCCCTAGATATTTCAAAGCTCTCCAACCTTCTTCCATGCGCCTTCCGAGCTCGCCTGGAATCTCCATCAGTAGCACCCCACGATATCATATGAATCATTCCTCTCGTGGGGTGGTTGTCCTCATTCCTTCCCCTCCTCAGCTCGACGGGTTCCCGAGGGACATCTTGATCTCGATCTTCTCTTCTCCATTCTCTGACCCTCTGATTTATCCAGGGAGGGCCTCGACCTCGTCTAGATGATGAACGAGATCTCGGTTCATCCTTGGATGAAGATCTTTCTTGCCTGCCCAGCGGTGGAAGCCTAGTACTGCTCTCCACCCTCTGCGACTTCTCCCCTTTCTCCCCCGATTCCCTTACCTCCATCACTTTATCCTGATTCCTGTTCAGAGGAACATGTGAGGAGAATTGTCCTCTACCTCTAGTTTTGTCCTCCTCCCTTTCGCCCGCACCCCTCTTCCTTCCTCCTCTCTCCGTCCCCTCAACTCTTCCTCCCCCAGGCCGCTACTCCATCCTCTTATGCCGTTGGGCATCTTCGAGATTCACATATTTTTCCGCCCGAGATAACAGATCATCATAACTTGACGGAGGTTTCTTCACTAACGATTTAAAGAACTCTCCTCCTCTAAGTCCCTGGGTAAAGACACTTATCATGATGTCAGGAGTGGCCGCTGGTATCTCCAACGCTGCGTTGTTGAAACGCTGGACAAACTCTCGCGAAATTTCAGCTTCTTGTTGTTTCACCACAAACAGGCTCAAATAGTTTTTTTGGTGTTTTTTGCTGCTAGCGAATCTGTGCAAGAAAGCAGCGGAAAAATCCTCGAAAGATCGTATGGAGTTGGGCTGCAAGGTGTTAAACCATTGCTGGGCTGACCTCACCAACGTGCCCAGAAACACCCTGCACTTGATCCCATCTGAATATTGATGTAACAGGGCCGCATTCTCAAACCTCCACAAGTGTTCTTCGGGGACAGTATGTCCATCGTACTCACCCACATTCGACTGTCGAAAATTTGGAGGAAGCCCTTCTTCTAAAATGGCTAGTGAAAAAGGACTTCCTCTCTTGGGTGCCGGCGCTCTGCTTCCCAACTGCTGCCTCAACATCTGTATTTCCTTCCACATTTCTCCCATCTCACTAATCTCCCCCCTTTGGTGGGGCTGTGGCTCTTCAACCCTGCTCTGNCACATATTTTTCCGCCCGAGATAACAGATCATCATAACTTGACGGAGGTTTCTTCACTAACGATTTAAAGAACTCTCCTCCTCTAAGTCCCTGGGTAAAGACACTTATCATGATGTCAGGAGTGGCCGCTGGTATCTCCAACGCTGCGTTGTTGAAACGCTGGACAAACTCTCGCGAAATTTCAGCTTCTTGTTGTTTCACCACAAACAGGCTCAAATAGTTTTTTTGGTGTTTTTTGCTGCTAGCGAATCTGTGCAAGAAAGCAGCGGAAAAATCCTCGAAAGATCGTATGGAGTTGGGCTGCAAGGTGTTAAACCATTGCTGGGCTGACCTCACCAACGTGCCCAGAAACACCCTGCACTTGACCCCATCTGAATATTGATGTAACAGGGCCGCATTCTCAAACCTCCCCAAGTGTTCTTCGGGGACAGTATGTCCATCGTACTCACCCACATTCGACTGTCGAAAATTTGGAGGAAGCCCTTCTTCTAAAATGGCTAGTGAAAAAGGACTTCCTCTCTTGGGTGCCGGCGCTCTGCTTCCCAACTGCTGCCTCAACATCTGTATTTCCTTCCACATTTCTCCCATCTCACTAATCTCCCCCCTTTGGTGGGGCTGTGGCTCTTCAACCCTGCTCTGGTGGCCCTCAGCATCTTCCTCACGCTCCTGACGGGCTGCCTGTTCCTCTACAAACACAGACTCTTGATTCCTTTTCATGGCCTCATCCACTGTCCGGGCGATAAATTGGCCCAGCTGTTCCAGGGTCAAGTTCCCCACGTTCTCATTAGGACGGGTTTGTTCGACCCTTGTCTCGTGAAGGGGCTGCTCGGCTCTTGTCTCTTGACGAGGTTGTTCCTGTCTCGTCTCCACATGAGATGATTCGGGTTCCCTCTGAGGACGCGATGATGCTGAGGTAGCTCTTCTACTTCCTTTCTTGCCTACCATCTCTACGTCTCAACTCAAGATTTCCCACAGATGGCGCCAAGTGATACTCACGGGAAATTTCGGGTCCGATTCCAACGAGCGTCACTAGTTCAGACGTGGGCTTTCAGATCACCCTAAGCCTGAAATCAAGAATAAGACCGGTAGAAGGGGGCCAGGAGGGTGTCCTGGCGTAGCCCCTCCGACGCTCAAGTCAGAGACTGAGCATATATGAGGGGAGCAGCTAAGGGTGCTGCTGAAAACAATATAGTGAATAATTCAACTGGACGCTCAAACCTGGTATTTATAGGAGAATACATGGGCTGCTCATGGGCCCTTCATCTGTGGGCTCTATAGATGGGCCGGGAGTTTGGGCCTGATCTTGATGGGTTCATCCCTGGGGTATCATACACCAAACACATGATAAATGAAAGACTAAAAATAACTCACCTCTTATCACGAACACCAAACAATACCTAAATATTTGCGTACAATGCAGGATTATATTAATCTAGCTGTGCTCGAAAAAGGGGATGGCATAAAACAAATATTCGAATATAATGATTAAAAAAATTTGTCAGGTGTGGTGCAATTGGTAATATAACCAAAATCGGAGGGCAAAACCGAGAAGAAACAGCTACAAGTACAACTTTTTCTAATCGATATATATATGTGTGTGTATATTCAATTCTCTCTCTATCTATGCATACATATACGCACACCATATTACTCTGCAATTTCTGACACTTTAGAGAGAGAAAGCGAGGGGCGTGGAGATCTGAAGCTCTACTGATTCCATTCCGTCTTTCGAAAATCAGCTCAGTTTTCCACATGTGAAGGCCTTCGCTCCGCTTCACTGGTAATTCTTTAACCTATTCATTTTTATTTGAATATTTATGCTAAAATTTGGCCCAAGTACAGCTTGGAGCTGGAATTTGAACAATAGCTCTGCGTGCGGTGCCAATTCTGTGCACTTTTATTGCTTTGAATTTTGTCAGAATTTCCTGAGAAGTAGTGAAATGATTGTCAAGATTTGCTGGGGTTTTTGTATGATGTTGAATTGGATTTGAAAGTTTGATATGTTGGAGTATCTGCGATCATCTTGTGAGGTTTAATTATGTTATTGGTTTTCTAATTTATAGGCTCTTTAGAATCATGGGTGAGGGATATTGTTTATGCACAATGCGGTAGAAATTTGGTTTCCATCTGTGGTTCGGAAGAATAGTGGAAGCAATTGCAGCTTATTAGAACTGATATTAGGTAAGGGGGTGGAGTTAGTCGAAGAAACTACAATGGAGGATTTGTCAAAATATGCACATAGTCCTGCCCATTTGTTTGTGCTGCGGCGTGATTATGTAGCATTGAGAAGGATTGTGGCAGTGCTCCCTCGGTTAGCGAAGGCAGGAGAGATTAACATGGAGGCTGAGTCTTTGGCTGCTGAACAAGATGCCGATGCTGTGTCCGTGGTGATTGACAGGCGGGATGTTCCTGGAAGGGAAACCCCATTGCACCTCGCAGTTCGTTTGCGAGATGCGATTTCAGCTGAAATTTTAATGGCAGCGGGTGCTGATTGGAGTCTTCAGAACGAAAATGGATGGAGTGCACTCCAAGAGGCAGTTTGTACTCGGGAGGAGAATATTGCCATGATCATTGCCAGACATTACCAGCCTCTTGCCTGGGCAAAATGGTGCCGTAGACTTCCTAGGGTTGTGGCTTCAGCAGCCCGAATACGTGACTTCTATATGGAGATAAGCTTCCACTTTGAGAGCTCAGTGATACCATTCATCAGTAGAATTGCCCCGTCAGACACTTATCGGATATGGAAACGTGGTTCTAATCTACGAGCAGATATGACTCTTGCTGGGTTTGATGGGTTTCGTATTCAACGCTCTGATCAAACAATTCTCTTTCTTGGAGAAGGGCATTCATCAGAAGATGGCAATGTCTCTTTGCCTCCTGGCTCTTTGATTGTGCTTGCCCACAAGGAGAAAGAGATCACAAACGCTTTTGAAGGAGCTGGTGTGCAACCATCAGAAGCTGAAGTTGCTCATGAAGTGACTTTGATGTCTCAAACTAACATGTACAGGCCTGGAATTGACGTCACTCAGGCGGAGCTTGTTTCCCATTTAAATTGGAGAAGACAGGAAAGGACTGAGATGGTTGGAACTTGGAAAGCCAAGGTTTATGATATGCTTCATGTGATGATTAGTGTGAAGTCGAGGAGGGTTCCAGGCGCTATGACGGATGAGGAACTATTTTCAGTTAATGACGATGACAGAATGGCTAGTGCAAGTGAGCATGACGATTATGATGATGTATTGACAGCTGACGAAAGAATGCAGTTAGATTCCGCGCTTCGCACGGGATCTGGTTTTGGGGAGGATGAAGACACGGAAGTGCAGGACTGCCATGAAAGCTTAAGTGGTGGTTCTTTTGATAGTTGTGAATCTAATGGTGTTACCAAAGAAAAGAGAAGTTGGTTTGGTTGGAATAAGAAAGGTGCGAAGGCCCCAGGAGATGAGCCCGATGATTCAAAGAGTCTTAAATTCTCAAAGTTGGCATCTGATGATAGCAAGCATAAGTCCAATGACAGTCAAAGATCTTCGTCTGAGTTTCTTAGGGAAGACAGTGGGGACCTTAAAAAGTCAAAAGATAAAAGTGGCAAGAAGAAAAAGAAGAAAGGGGCCTCTGGTGAACCGAAAAATGAAAGCGAGTATAAGAAAGGTTTAAGACCTGTTTTATGGTTGACACCTGATTTCCCTTTGAAAACAGAAGAGCTGTTACCCTTGCTTGACATTCTGGCAAACAAGGTAAAAGCTGTTAAAAGATTGCGGGAGCTGCTGACTACCAAACTCCCTCCTGGCACTTTTCCCGTGAAGGTATTTACTGATTCTCTCCTCTCGTGCACTTTGTTGATGATATATTTAATTTTGCAAATTTTAGTCATGCACGTGTTTGCAGAGCTTTGAACTACGTCATGGGTGTAGTAAGTTGGAAAAGGGTCCATTACCTCTCACCTTTCGAAAAAACTGCAATAGTTCATTTAGTCATACATATTTCTTGTAAAGGGGATGACACCAATGGATGGTAAAATTTAAAATGATACAGAGCTGATATCTTGACATCTATGTGGAACCATCTATGCCCAATTTCTATCTGGAAACACTGAAAACACCAAAATTATAGTCCTGTCTCATGTTGAATTTTATTTCAATACAAGAATTTAGTTTTGTTTAATCTTTGAGTTACTGAAGAAAAAGGGAAAAATTATCTCCTTTCCTGTTTGCATGATTGCTCCGTCTCCAATATTACGAGTACATCGTGATATTGATTATTGTAGCGTGCAAAAATTTGAGTGGGTCTGTGTCTTTGTTGTGGGAACATCAGTCACTGCCTCGGGCGAGAGTTGACATTATGTTGGCCTCTGAGGAACTATTGTCAGATAAGCTGCTGTGAAGCTAAAGATGAAGACGTTGAATTGGTTTTTTAATTAGTTTTCTTCTTCTATTACCATCGACGGTTGACCTAATAAGAGCAAGTGGCATATATAATGGTGCATTCCTCACAAATATGTTTTGCTCGTAATTCCTTATTGACTTTCCATCTAAATATCTGTTAGTCTAGAATTGTCGAGCCTTTTGTAACAAATATGATCACCTTTTCTCAAATTTTAAGCAAATACCTCTCCGTCATGAGTTAATTTCTAATTATATAACGTTTGAAGTCAACCCCTTGTGTGTTTTGAAATGAAGCACAAGATGCTTGTATAGTGCAAATAAGATACAATTAAAGTTTCGATGTTTGAGGCTTAATTGTTGAGGAGTACTTGTGTTGTACTTGTACGAATTGATACTGCACACTTTGAGAGAGAGTTGTGCCTGTTGCAAAAAAATGATTTTTTCCTTTGCTTTTTTTCTTTCTTGGAGTTCACCCGAACGTGCTGGATGTTTTTGTGCCATATGTGACTAACGAATCTGTCATTGTACAGATTGCGATCCCAATCGTCCCAACAATACGTGTGCTGGTAACATTTACGAAATTCAACGAGCTTCAACCCACGGAGGAGTTCTCGACCCCTCTTTCGAGCCCTGCACATTTTCAGGATGGCAAGTCAAAGGAGTCAGAAAGCTCAACATCATGGATTTCATGGATAAGGGGTAGCCGCGGAGGCCAATCAAGTGATAGCGAAGGCCGCAGCTTTCGTGATGAAGTCGACCCTTTCCACATACCATCTGATTACACATGGGTTGATGCCAACGAGAAAAAGCGTCGCATGAAAGCCAAAAAAGCAAAGAGCATGAAACACGAAAGACACGGGGAGACTAGAAATCCAGATGGGACACTTCGATCGTGTGAGGATATTGGTTAGCTGGAAAAGGCTTGATATATGCCAGCTCTCCTGCTGTTGGAACCCGAGATTTCAACATCATCCAAAGATTAGAGGTATAAGTCTCTATCAAATCTTCTTCATGACATAAAATGGCTTCTTGAGAGATATAAGTATCATAAAACTTGTGTCAAACATCTCATTGGTATAATAAAATTGTAGGCTAAATGTTGCAAAATATTTGAAAAAACATCCTAAACTTGCATTTAAGGTCCGATCAGTGTTCTTCATGGAGTTGTAATACGCCAAGGTCGGAACCATTGCCATCACCTACCTCATTGTTGTATTAGGAAGTCTCTCGAGATGTATTGATATTTTGATTTGTAAATTGTGTCCCGTCCCGTTTCGTTTTTCTTGAGATTGATTCAAATGTATTCTATTTCCAAGTTTGCTTTCTTTCTTTTGAAATTTTTTTGGTCGGGGTAATGGTTGGTAAATCCTGCCCAACTTAATAAACCCTTTTTGCTGATAATTTAATTTATACTTCACAATATTTTTTTTTACTAGATCTTGTGTGGTGCTTCGTTTTCTACAATCTAGTCCAATTTATATAATATGATGATATGAATGTGATTTGTACGAGAAAATAAATATGTGTTAATAACGCCGAAAATGATTAAAAACTAAAAAGGGATGTCATCTAATTTCATTTTTTAAAAATATACGCCCCATGCCTCGTCTATTCCATCAAAACTCCACTTGTCCAAACTACTGGAATTTTCTTAAATACAGGTATTATTCAACTTATTATTGTATCTGATGGACAATCTAATTCATTTTTATTACGAATATCTTTACTACTTAGATCAACTCGTAAATTAACATCTGTACGTTACCATGCATCCGCCTTTTTCATGAAACGCATCTATCATCATCTGTTCTATCGTCATATGCTTGACTTTGCCGACTAGAAGTCATCTTAATATATCCATCTTCTCGAACAAAGAGGATGATATTGTTTCTCCATAGATGAGATTTTCGAAAAGTATCGTGATCATCCAATGGAAAGTGTCTCTGAACTCCAATGGATTTTGATTTCTCTACCAAAATGTATCCTTGTTAACACTCAAATAACCATACATGACTTTTCCTCCTGTATTCCTCGTACCATTAATGAGAAAACACGATGTCGAGCCTAATGCTCCGACGGAAAAATCAGCCTTGGTGGCCATCCGAAAGTTAACATGTGGATCGTTCGTGCTCGTTTCCCTCCCTAGACTGGCCTCATATGTTGCCAGTTTGTCATGTCACGTTTGTGTAGTAAAACTTCCAATGCTGGTAGGATTTCGATTCATCGATGACATCCTAATTGAAAGTGCTGAGCATTTACTAATGTCAGCTGATTTTCTCAGCATGCTACCAATTTCTACAAGAAAACTACATGTGAAAACTAGTGGCAGAGTCTGGAAGATTTTATTTGCGTTGAGAGGATGAAACTAAAATTCAAAAAATTATAAAAATATATAAAAAAAATGGCCTTACGTCCCCTGGTTCCACCACTGGTATGAGAAAACAATACATTGTTCATATTACACGAACCTGCATTTCAGTAGATAGCCAGATGTTGTTGAGATGTGGCAAGCGTTTTCGGACTTGTTGGGCGAGGTGCATGTATTCTTCAAGTCCAACCACTTTCATTTCACATGCCTCATCTCCCATTCTAACGTGCATGCTTAACAATGGACGAGGAATCCATGGTTCATGATTCGACCATACGCATTTATCTGTCATACGAGTTCTTATTTTCTGTATCCTTCAGAATGTTTAGAGACACGAATGTTTCTGGATGTTATAATGCAAATAGTTGTCTGCTTCCATCCTCATGATACAGATGAAAGGGGTAAGCACAAAAAGCGGATTTGTGAAGAAAGATTGGGATATAAAATGTCGTTGTGAAACTAGAAATTTGTAAAAGAACATGCACATCTTTGACAACAACATTCCATTCAATTCAAAAAAGTTACACTTTTATCACAAATGGTCTTCTTTTTACAAACATGGTATAATTGCGCATTCATATCATCTGGACATGCAAAATGAATAAGAATCGTATAGAGATTGATCTCGATCCCAAGGTGAAGCTTTATTTTCCGTGGAACGAGGAAATGCTCGTTCATATAATATATTATGTGCATTTAACTCTCACTGGCATCTCAAGCTATTAAAAGAAATGTCGAACCTGTACATGAGATGCAAGAACCATTTTAGCTGCTTCCCATCCAAAGGCGTGATGCAGCGCAACATTCATTAAGTTGCACATGTACTCAGACTGAAACCTCATCAGGTAGCGAACTGCCTGTAACATTTTGAAATTTTCAAGAATAGGCTACGGCCGCAAATGAGTTGAGACAAGTTGAGCTTGAGTATTGCTCTACCCAAGCACAACTCGATTAAGAGTTGAGACCATTTGAACTTAGACTTGAGCATGATTGAGCTGTTAATTTCAAACTCAAGCCAGATTCTTGTACGTATTGAATTTCTCATTCTCAAGCTTGATAATATCAATTTTCGAGCGTCCATCGAGTACCTGGAAAAGGATGAAAAATTTAAAGACTCGGCAAGTATAAGAAAAGGCATTCCGCAAACTGTGAGTTTCAAGGACCATCATAAGCAAGGCGAAAAACTCATCTTCATAATCTAATATTTTGTGGATGAATGGTCTTCTCAATGCGAATACCTAAATTTCAAATTTTTGGACGGTACCGCCAATTTCCACCGGTCAGATAAATGAAGAGTGGAAAATTAAGTCCAAATTTTGAATACTTAGCAGAACAAAAACAAGAGTAGCACTGTAAGAATAAATCTCACAGATTTTCTCGGTGGTATCAGGTTTTCCAACAAAATCTGAAAGAAAATGAAGAAAAAAAATTGCACGCAGCAGCTGCAAACAATCCAATGAAGCCTAAAGGCAAGCCAAAAAGTTTAAATTGATATTAAAAAAAAAATCGACGAATTGGCAAGCACGGGTACACATACGCCAAGTGAGTAAGTGAGGGCGGCACGTAAACTGGACGGAAGCTGCTGAGCTGCCGCCATATCCAAAAACGTCGGACGTGTCCCTTGTCCGCCGACTTGAAACAACATCTCGATTTCCGACGCAGCTCCGGCTTCAGAATTCTCAATGAAAAAGCTGCCCCTTTTGCCTTGGCTTATGTTTGCTCCACAAACAAAATCACGAATGGTGAAAGCCCAAGATTTGCGTGCCTTCGTTGATGATCTTCGTCTTCACTCCATTTCCAACCCCTAATTCAGTTGTATTACAAATTTTATATTAAAATAATCCGTCTCACTCACATCAAATTTTACACCAAAAAAATATTCTGAAAATATTTTTTTTTTATTTTACATATATTAATCATTATATTTTATATTTATATTTGTGTTAAAATTAACATTTTCCATTGTTATATTGTATTTTTACAAATTGTATTATTATATTAAAATTTTCGTTTTTATTTTACTAATATATTATTTATAAATAATTAAATCAAATCATTAATTAAATTTTTTTAATTAAAATAAATAAATTATTTAAAAATTTATTTGATTAAATATTTTAATTTTTATGATTAAATATCTAATTATTAAAATAATAAAATAAATATTATACTATTATTTAAATAATATTTATAATCTTTTATACAAATATTTATAATAAATAAAAACAAACAAAATAAATAGGAGCTCCGCGTAGAGAAAATGTGGCCGTCCATTAGAGAACATCTCCATGCACCAAAATAACGTTTCAAATCGAAAAACAATTCAAACCGAGATTTGGTTTGATTTACTTAAACAATTTAGTTCTGTTTCTGAACATCTTATATATATCTTCACAGTTCTATGAGAATCACTTGCTTTTTCTTCATTTATGAAAATTATTTTTTTTTTGCAGTTTTATAAATTAAATCAAATATTTGAAATATAAAATTTTGTAACACGTTTGTTAAAAAAAATAAAATCTTGTAACACGTTTGTTGAAAAATAAAATAAAATTTTGTAACACGCATTATGCTCGGTTATTAGTAATTATAATGTTTTTCTAAATAATTGATTGAGTGGTTGGGGTAAAGTAATATAATATATAATTTACGGGGTCATGCGATTGGGGGGTTTATGATATTTATTACAGTTTAAGGGGGCAATAGAGATTAAACCAAAAGGAAATAAATAATTTTTTTCCTCTCTCTCTCTGTCTATATATATATATATATATATATAT